>NW_007738233.1:30436-32650 GCF_000696425.1 Galeopterus variegatus | reverse complement strand
GAATTTGCAAGAGACTTGCATGCATATTCAAGTTTGAGAAGCACTGTTCTAGAACATCCTCATGCAGAAGTGCTGAGATGGTCTGAGACGCCGCATTTTTGACAATTTCTTGGGCAATGCAAATGCCACTGGTCCAAGCAGACCCCAAATTTGGTACTTCTGTCTGCAACCAGAGGAATTAGCAATCAGGTCTCCAGTCTGCCCTATGTCCTTGTTATTTTTTATGAATCCTTTTGTTTGAAATGAGAGAAAAGCCAACTCAAAGGGTTTGAAGAGTCAATGAACTGCATTTGCTCACATAACTGAAGCGGTCAGAGGTAAGGCTCACCTCCCAGGAGCCCAGATTCAGAGGTTCAGATACTGTCACCTAGGATCCAGGTTCTCCCGTGTCTCTGCTCTCCTTGCCACCATGATGGCTTCATGCCCACACTCCACTCAGTGGCCTCCTAGCTTTCCTCTCATGTGCAAAATGGCTGTGCTGGTTACGCCCATCACCCCACTCTTACCAAGAAGAGCCTCTTCCAGTTGTCCCCCCTCACTGGGCTCTGAATTGGGTCACATGCCCATCCCCAAACTTGTTAACAGTGGGGGAGGATGAGCTATGCCAATAGGCTTGAGACAAGCCAGCTCGCCTGAGACACCGCGACCTCCACCCAGACCTCATGGCTGAGGGTGCCAAAGGGCAAGTTCCCCAAAGGAAAACCAATGTTCTGCTGGGGCAGAAGGGGGAACACAAGCTGGGGAGACACCAATGAATGACACCATCACACCACCTGGGGGGTTAAAGAGGGAGCTCTGTCACCAGTTCTCAAAGTGCAATACAATGCTTGTCATGTGGGTGTTAAAGTGTTTCATTTTGAAATGGATTTAACTAGAATCCAGATAGCTGCACCTTTCACCACAAAACTAGCTTCCTGAAAAACCAACTTTAGAAATCTTCTGCAAAAATCATTCACCCAACATCCACAACACTGATTCTAGGGGAAGTACCCAGATGTTACAAAGTTCTTTTAAAAAACATAACTAATTTTTGGTCTCATTCAGAATCTTAAGTAGCAGTGTGATAAGTGGCAAGACGGTGAACTCTACACTTAACACAGACAATGGCATTTATCAATCAATTTAATTTTAATGTGGCTCATCCCTAAATTCTAATCTACTCCAAGCTTTGAAAATCCTTCCTTGAAGACTTGTCTAAACTTGTAGGAGTTTCAAGCATTTCAAACTCCGAACATTTTACAGGGCAAAACACAAGCTCCTAAGAGGGCATCACCTGAGTTTTCTAAAAAGTGGTGTCAGCCAGAGAAAGTAGGAGAGGAACCTTATGCCTGACAATGTTGTATTGTTACTCATTTTGTCCTCTGTCCCCACCTGGGTCACAGACTTCCTGAGATTGAGAAGAGCAGAGTCTGACATGCCCCCACCGTCCGCGGCACTTCACACATGTAGCACGGCCCCTAACTTTACTCAATCCACTCGGAAGTCTAAGCCCGGCCCGTGGAGCTGCTCATAGGGAAGCCTGGCCCTTTCAACCTGGGTGTCCCCCCAGTAGATGCACTCTCTGCCCTGCTTCTGGTACCTGCATCCACAGGCCTCCCGTCCTCTGGTTTGGGGGTCAGGTTTGGCCAGGAAATCAGGAGGGTGACAGGATTCTCCCCAGGATTTATTTTCTGGACCCGTCCTCTGGGCCACAATTGGCCATAGCTTCATTCCTCTTCCCAAGGCCACAGCTCCTGGCTGGAAGGACTCCTAAAGCTACTGTCACCCTGAATTCCAGTGACTGCTTCTCCTCCTCCACAGTCAGGGCTGGTGAGTGGTGCTTTGAGCTACTGGCACCACAGGGTGTTTGCAGACTGTTAGTTGATCTTTCTTTAATCACCCATTTTCTATATGTCATCTGTTTCCTGCGGGACCTTGACTGACACAGACACACTTCATTTACTTTTGCTAACTATAAAATCTACATATGCACAGAATTTTTAAAAACTTTATTTTCAAATTTACAAAGACATCAATAACCAAGAACTTTAGAAATGCCTCGAAAACGTAGAAGATACTCAATAAATGTTAGTAAAATGAATGTTTAAAACTAGTTGGAATGAGATGACTTGTGAAGGGAAAAAGTGCTGTCTACCACGGTCCGTTACTTTTCCACTTTTTAAAAATAATCAAACTTTAATGCAAAAGTAACGTGCATACATAGAAAATGGAAAT
>NW_007738233.1:21556-29142 GCF_000696425.1 Galeopterus variegatus | reverse complement strand
CGGTAGTGGCCGCCCATGTGCGGGGGCAGCAGCGGCGGGCCGGCGGGGAAGCTCTGCTCGGGGAAGGGCAGGCCCAGGCCGTCCATGGCCACGCGGCCGCCCTCGGCGTGGGGCAGGTCCTGGTAGCTGGTGTGGTCCCGCAGGACCCCCGCGCAGCGCCACCTCCCCCAGGAAGGCAGCTCCTCCGCCCGCGCCTGCCTCGCTGGGGACCGAGTTGCTTCCCAATTCGCAGAGCGAAAGCTTCTCCCAAGCCGGCGGGAGGCCCGCAAAGGGCGTCCCACACACCTTATCACAAACACGAAAACGGTATGATTGTGAAAGTTAACATTAAGCTTGATGTCAGAACTGGGACACCAGGGACCCCATCAGCCTACAATTATTGGGGCAGGTCTCACCACCTCGACAGAATCACCTTCTTGAGACGCTGTCTCAGCCTTATGCTCTTAGACTCCTGGAAATGCCCAGGCATCCCGGCAGGCCACCACCTGTCCCGGTAAGGCATGAAACGAAGAAACAATTCTCCAGGAGGTAGTAACGACCCGGAGTTTGTATACACCGCTTCCAGCACTCGTGAGACTGGATACGGAAATAACCCACCTTGTAAAAAACTGCACTTGGGGCGTGCACAATTTCTACCCCTTCTCGAGTGAACGTGCTGCCCACTGAGTCCTCTGTATTTAAGTACAGGTACTTTCCGTTCTTGTGCACAAACTCAGTTTTTGCATGAGTGTGAGAAGGTCTTAGGGCTCAAACTACATTAGAGGATTAAGTCACAGATACGAATTTACATTGGACTGAAGACGGGACATTGTGGAGGTCACCAACCGGTAAATGGAGGTTCATCATCTAGGAATACAAGAACGCCAAATACATACTGTTAACTGAAAGCAAATTCAGAATAGCAGGGAAATGAGATTAGGGTAGTGCAGGGATCTGGTATGTCATGCAAAGAACATGTGTGCAAGGGAACACAGGATACAGTAAGCAGTCATTATCTCTGAAGTTAGGACTGGGGCAGGGATGACTTTGATTTGTCTTCATAAGCTGTTTAAATTCTATGAAAAAATATAAATAATTTTAAATAAGGCTATTTTTGCAAAAGACAAAGGATTTTACTTTGGTTTGATGAAAATAAAGCCTGGCCCATTTTATTCCTTCTCTTGAAAAACAAACAAAAAAACCCGACGAACAAAAAGTCTCTCCCTCTTAACTTCAAAAACTGTGGAAGCTGGAGCTGTTCACAAATAGAGGCCACCCTCTCCCAGCTTCCTGACACAATCTTCAACAAAAAAGAACTCAAGACTGCAACCTGGCTAGCTTGAAATTCTTAAAGCCTTAGGCGTTTTTCCGAAAGGTGCTGTTGAATGCATGTCCAGCTGCATTAATGATGAGCAGTTTTATCTGTACTAAGTCAGTACCCCCGTCTCTCAATTATTTTCCTGAAAAATGAAGGAATGCAGCTTTTTTTTTTTTTCCTAACTTGGAATAAGGGCATTAGAGTTTTCTGTTTTAAAGAACGCTGCCTGATTAGACGGCACCTTAAAACCTTTCCCAAGACCGCAAAATTTCGTGGAGATGGTTCACAACTGGGTTTTGAATATTTTTATTTAATTTCAGCTCTTGCCTCCAGGAAGATTCTGCACCTGCCAGTCAATTGTTTCCTTTAAGGTAAAAACTCACTATACGCGGGAGTTCTGAGGTAGAGCCACCGGCCCGCCAGTGGGGACTTTCTGTGAGCCCCGCGTCCTCCCCTGCAGAAGCCACCCCTCTCACCCCCCTCTCCCCTCCTCGGCTCTGGGCGCCCTGGGTGCCCCGCGCCCAGCCTCCGCCGGCGTCGGGCTCAGCTGGGCGTCGAGCACGGCCCGGGTGTCCGCCGGGCACTGGCGCTCAACCTTAGACACACCTTGAAGGCGCCGGATCCGTGACTCGCCGCCGCCTCGCCCTTCACCTTTCATGTCCCCGAGGGGGCTCAGAGACTGGCTCTGGTCGTCACTGGCGTATCCCGCATCCGGGCTGCTCATGGCGCTCCGGGCCTGCCCCGCGCCTCGGAAACCTCTGCCGGACACGCCGCCTCCCCCGGCCCGGGGGGAGGGGGTGGGGACGAGGCAGGGAGATGGCAGAGGGCTGCGCGGGTCTCTGGGCTCGAACCCGTCTCCCACGTTTCCGGCCCGTCCCAGGCCACTGTGGAGCCAGCGTCCCCGGCCGGCCCCGTGACACTGCGGGCGCCCCGCGCCGCGGGGCCTTTTCTGCACAGACGTGACCCGTAGAGAACTGGTGCTGCCCCCGCCGGGCTCCGCCTGAGTGGCCGAGAGCTGCAGCGCTGGGCATCGCGACTCTCAGCCAGCCCCGCGCTAAAGGCGGTCGACGGCTATGAGGTTTGATTTTTCCCCTCGACAGAAAATAACAAGCCGAGACCCCAGTCCCCCGCGCTCCTCGGAGAAAGTCAGGCCGGATGCCACGGTGGGACCTTCTGAAGTCCGCGCGCAGGCAGGCCCTGGACGGGTGCGCCCTGGAAGTTGCGTCGTCTCCCCCTCGAGGCCGAGTCGTTTTAGGCCAAGTTCACGGGAGCTTGCTCCAGCGCCGGACAGGCACCTGCAAAAGCTGACGGCTCGAAACGCCCGCAGCAGGCGCACGACGTCGTGGTCTTTCCGTCCTCGTCACGCCGCTGGCGCGGTTTTTTTTTTTTTTTGCGAACAGCTTTAGGGAAACGACTTCTCTTTTCTAGGGGTGTAAGAAGTGAGCGGATTTAAAGTCACCGGCTCGGCGGGAAGCCGTCCCGATTGTCTGGGAGTGATTGAAATGCTGGAAACAATAGGTACCTTTTCATACTACGCGTGCATCAACATTCCGTCTGCCCCCCACCCCACCCCCAGGGGTGTAAGAAGTGAGCGGATTTAAAGTCACCGGCTCGGCGGGAAGCCGTCCCGATTGTCAGGGAGTGATTGAAATGCTGGAAACAATAGGTACCTTTTCATACTACGCGTGCATCAACATTCCGTCTGCCCCCCATCCCACCCCAAAAAAATCAGTCAAAAAATATCCCCCTTCGCAGAAGAAGGGAGGAGTGTCTCGGGGAGGGGTGGGGCACCCGGGATTCTCACCGTTCCCGGTGCGGGGCCAAGACTTCCCGCCTTTGCGATGGAACCAGAAAAAGGTATATAATCCTAGTGCTTTAGAAGGCAATCGTGATCGATAGGAGGCGTGGAAATAAGGATACAACCACATTCGGAGGATAGAGGACGGTAGGAAATTCTTGGTTATCGTGGCGGGAAGTAAATATCTAAAACTAGTAAACCTAGAACTAGCCGTGAAGGCATATTAATTAATTGGCCGCCAGACGAGCAGAATTATTAATGTAGGTAATGCCCAGTAGAACAAAGTGGGTGGGGGATTGATTCTGACACGTAGAACTGGGGCTAGGGAGAGATGGAACCTTCTGAGAACTCTTAAATTTATATTACAAGCCCATTGTTGGAGTTTTTGTAAGCATGTGCATCATTTACATTTTAAAAATTATTTTTAATTGAATGAGTAAATTTCCATACCCACAAAATGGAGACTACAAAGCAGAATTTTTATTTTCTACTTCTCCTTCCGGTGATCTCAGTAAGCTTTTTCAGTGTGATATTCTTGGTGTGTGTGTGCACCTGCGATGCCTACTATTGTATTCAAACGTCCAAACAGATTTGCTTTAAAAAGCTGAAGAATCCACTACATAGAGGACAACTGTTAAATTGTTGCTTCGTTTTGCCAGTGTCTGAATTTTCTTCTCATCATCTCATCCACTGTTGCCCTGGGGTAACAACTTCTGAGGACTGAGTGATTTCAAAACCTGAGTATCAAGTTTCAGCATTACTTGGAACTGCTGGAAGACAGAATCCATGTTTTACTTAGCTGTCCTCCCCCATTACACTCTGCTGATTTGCTGTCAAGAACTCAGACTCTGTCCTAAAAATAAAATAAAATAAAATAAAAATACTGAAATATGATACAGGACTTTAGAAACCATGACCGGTGGAAGGAAGGGCTACGTAGAAACGTGAATATTGGCAGATTTGACATTGCATTCAAGTGTCCCAATGAGCTGTCTCTCTTATAAAGACCTTGAGATTTTCATGCAAAATGGGAGTTCCTATGTTTTGAGACATTCTATACAAATTTCCACAGGTGACAGTTATTTCCATTCTCATTTTATAAACAAAGAGGTTGAGCTGTCCAGAGCTCACAGTAAAATACAGATGATCTGTGTCTCCAGCAAACACAGACAATCTCACAAGGCTGTAAAATTCTCATTCCACTAAGCAAAGCACCCAAGGGAGGTAAGTTACTGTTGTCTCCTCTTTCCCAATGGAAGAATGAAATGAAATCCCCCCAAGTCTGCTGAGATAGATATACATATTATCAAATGACAGAGGAGGAGGAGACTGAGAAATCGCCTTCTGGTGCGCTGACACATTCCCTTTAGCACAATCTCATTTAATCCTTATGACAATCCACTGGGGCTTTTATCATTATCCCTGCTTTTTACAGATGAGCAGACTGGAGTTCAGAAAAGGTTAGTGACTTCTCTAAACTCACAAAGCTAAGTTGCCGAGCCGGGTGAATCTCTGACTCAAAATGTGGAGGTTTTTCTTTCCTTTGGAACACTGCTACTCCTAGCATTATTCAGCCATTCTCTGCTCCGGCAACTTATTGTTTTGTGTTAAATTTTTATATTCGGACACATTATTCAGGAGAAAAAGAGGATAGCCACTGGGTGACCATCTCAAGTAGAAAAGAGAGAAACAACACAGGAACTCCTTGGCGAGTTCCAATGGAAAACTGGGGTACCAACTACCAAGCAAGTTATTCGGTCAGTTTTCTGAGCACTGACTGGGTGCCAGGCTAGCTGATACAAAGTGAAAATGAGACAGTTGCTGCCCTGGGAGCTCTCCTGGTAGCCATAGGAATCAGACTAGAAAACTGCTCCACTCACTGCACGCAGGCCTCAGTTCTTTTCCTTACATAACACGTTATCAGGTTATCAGAGGCCACTGGCTCCCAGCAGAGAGGGCACCCACCACCACATGTCTGCTGACTTTATTATCTAAATCTCCACATGCAGAGTATGACTTCACAATTTGAGGTATACTTGCTATGAAGTCAGCTTTGGCAAAATCTTTATGACTTTGGTTAAACTGGAGATAAGATCCTCAAAGCTTAAATTTCTTTGGCAAGAACAATTAGATTTTTAAGATTTTTTTCTTCTATTCAGTCAAATTGCTGTTTGGACCTGAGCTACAGAGAAATGTTTACATTAAAAAAAATCATTAGTACCACAATTTATTTAGTACTTGCTATATAGGAGGCGCTGCACTAAGAAATTTTCATTTCCAATGTTTTGAACAAAGCTGGGAGAAATGCTGGTGGTGTTTGTGTATGGGAGACAATGCAAATTGAATTGGTTATTCCCATAAAGCTACTTGATAATTCAGAAGAAAGCGCACAGCAACCTCTCACTGGAAGGAGAGTAGGGGTGGGTGTTATAGTGAAAAATTAAGGAGATGTAGCTGGATCCCAGGCCAGACAACCTAAAGAAATCCTCTGCTAGCCACAGGCTCCTTATATAGAGGAACTTGAGCCCACTCCAGATGGGGACAGGGTAGGGACACCAATACCATTTTTCTTCAGGTGAATATTCTGGACCCGGAAGGAAGCGCCTTGTAAGCAGGAATAATAAATTTGTGCTGAAATAATGGGTGTAAATTATCTCTCCCTGTCCAATATAGTCAAAACAAGTTAAAAAAGAACAGAGGGGAGGAAGGGAATGTTGAATATCTATTATGTGACAGGCACAGTTTTGAGTATTAAAAACTAAATGAAATGAGACATTATAAAATGTTAGATTAAGATGCACAGCTCCACATTCCATTTTCTCTGAATTCCTTTTGCTTGTATATGCTTTTCCTAATATCAGTACAAATTTAAAGAACAGGCTGATGTCTTTTGCGGTGTGATTCAAACTAAAGGTACAACCGACTTCTCAAATAAGAATAATCAAATAGTTTCATTGTGATATCTCTTAGCCACTGTATAAGCAATACATAAGTGCGTCTGTAATTTAGCAGACCTACCTGATAGCTTTAATAGAGATGCAGTCAGTGTTCTCGTGGGGAAAAAAGAATACCCTCTTCTATTGTTCTGGGTTCCTCAAAGGTATCTCAAAGGTATGTAGATTCTACACTGGCATCAAGTCAGGATATCTCAGCCCATGACAGGACTGGATTCTTATCTCCTGACACACTTCTCAAGTACCTCAAAAGTAGAGATGGGGGGAGCAATGTATCCTTTATATATATTTGTTTCCAAAATGAAATAGTAAAAAATAGAGACAAATTTACTATTTTTCAAAAAAATCAAAACTGGTATCTGTGGTCACTTCATCTGAGACTACTTGAGGAAAAAGGAGCCTATGAACTTGGTGATGTCACACAGTCATCCAACCTGGGTCCAAGGTTTACATTCTGTCCTTCACTTTTAAGACTACAATGGTGTCTCTGATAGGCCCCAAAGCTCTTTTTCTGATTTTGCCCCGATGTCTACATTCCTATACTTAAAAATAAGAAAGGATTTAAGGATAACAACTGTTTCAGTTATTTGTTGCTACACAACAACAAAATACCACAGAACTTAGTGGCTTATAACGACCATTTCTCTCTCTCTCTTTCTCTCTCTCTCTCACCCTGTGGATTGCTTGGGCACTTGGTATTTATTCTTCTGACATTTCTTGAGTTCCAATCTGATGGGGGCAGACAGGAGTCAGCTGGAGGGGAGGCTGAGCCCTGTTCTTTTGCAAGGGGCCTCTCCTTTGCAACGTGGCCTCACCACCTTGGTAACTGGTAACCTGGTAACCAAACATTTTTCCACAGTAGCTCGGGGCTCCCAAGACCACAAGACACAAAATCTGCCAAGGCATTTTAAGGACTGATCCTGGAGCTGGCATAGAACCACGTCTACTTCAATCTGTTGAGATACAGGAGCAAATCCAAACCAGATTAAATGTGGAAAAGGATTATACAATGATATAAATACTTGAGTATGGTTCACTGGGGCCAGTCTTGGAGACTAAAACCACCACCACTACAACTGCACAAAGAAAAAGATCATATATTCGCCTTGGCAGGGCATTATGGGTTTCTTGTACATCTCAGAAGTAAAGATGGGGGGTCGGGGGCTGGGAGCAATGTACCCTTTTTGTTTCCAAAGTAAGACAGTAAAAAATAGAGGTGAATATTAAAAAACAAAACAAAATAATCACTAGCTGGTAGCTGTGATCTCAAGTGCCTGAGGGAAGAGAAGGAATTGGCTTGATGCTTCTACCCCCATAAATTACTTGTGAGCATTAGTTGTCCACCCGAGTAACCTGTAGGAATTGCCTTGATGACTTTAGCTCTTACTACTTACTCCCCACCTGTATCTGGACAGTATTAAAGAATACTCTTACAACCTTATAGGACTTTGGGTTCTTCCCCCTGAGCACTCTTTCCTTTCTCCCTTCTTCTTTCGCATTTAATTCTGCTATAAGGTTGCAGCCAAGGGTACAGCCA
>NW_007738233.1:19850-21425 GCF_000696425.1 Galeopterus variegatus | reverse complement strand
TTGTTCAGGTCCAAACTGTTCAGGGTGGCACTGAAAGGGTGGCACAGAAAAAAACCCAAATACCCACTACTAGTCATCTGTTTCCATTATGTCTCCAACCACAAAAGGGGGTGAAAAATGCCACTAATTAGCACTGCAGATTGCAGAAGCTGATCCCCTATTTACAACCCTGTAACTCCATCTCTTCTTGATAAGGGAATTACAGTGATGTGCGAGGGCTGTAGCTTTAGTCCATTTGTAAAGCCCACTACAATCACCCACTTCAGATGACACTTCAGATATGAGGAAATGCAATCATCCATGTATGTAGTTAAACATGATAGTAAAATGTACTTTTTAAATTAGATATGAAGGTTCATTAAAAGTTAAGTCACAATGCAAGTCTTATTTTGATTCGTTCCTGTGACTCCTTCAAATTATTTAACCCAGCAACACCACTTCCCAAAGATGTAAAAATGTGAGGATTAAAGGCAAGTTTAATGTTGAGAGTGTGAAGACTATTCAGTAAAGTACAGACAAGCAAAAAAAAAAAAAAATCAAAAAGCCTATTTTAGGCAGGTTTCAAGGTTAAGATCAACAACTAGAAAATCAAAGTTACTTGGACAAAGTAACTTTGTTCCCTCTGGTTAAAGTGATGTCCCAGAATTGAAAATATTTAGCATTAAGATTAATCACCACTCTTTAGGACTAAAATCACTTGAAATGTATAAAGCAGATTCGTTCCATGATGCTCTCTTTTTCTAGCAAAACAATTATATCAAACTTGAATATTCTAATGTTCAATTTTAGGGTTTCTCCTTTAAAGAAGCTAAGTCTACTATGATATGAGAATGAGAAATTTACACCTACCTGTACCTTTCTAATTGTATTAACAACTCCACGTTAATCTTAAAAATTGGTTTTTGGTAAGAGTAGTGTGCAGAGGCACGAGGAGAGTTGAAAAGCAGAATTCCAGATTTTATTTTTTTAAAGGTTGAAAAAACACACCTGGGACAAAATTTCTTTGATCAATAAATTTTCAGGAAATGGAGCAAGTTCTTCTGGGACACAGTCAAAACTGGATAAGTTGAAAAAGGGGTTCTGACAGCACAACTTGGGAAACAAGTTTCTGAACAAATCTTAAACCACACTTTCCCCCCGCCCCCAACTGTTCAAGTGGCAGACAAAATAAATTACCATAAATTATATGTCGAGGCAACTCAAAAACAAAACAAAACATGATGCTGAGGATTTCTTTCGCTCCTCCAGGAAGTGTGTAACACTGCTTCTAGCCTGCAGGCTGGGGCTGATCGGGACCTGTCAGACGTCAGGATAGTTGCAGTAATATACCGCAGAACTGGCATCGGACACCACCGAGGAAATGGCCCCGTGGCTGTCTGGGAGATTCACACCAGAGTCATGTCCCTGGTAGGGGAGACCCATCTCGGGCTTGCACACGAAGTGCAGGTACTGTTCAAATTCCGTGCGGTCCATCTCCCCGAGGAGCTCGGCGGGCTGGCCGGGGTCCGCGGCGTCCCGGCAGGGCAGCGCCTCGGGAGGAGGCGACGGCTGCCCCGGCCCGGCGGGTGCTGCTGC
>NW_007738233.1:11750-19073 GCF_000696425.1 Galeopterus variegatus | reverse complement strand
GGGGGCCCGGGGCGGCCGCCTGCGGCTCGGCGAGGCCGTGCAGAAAGCCGCCCTCCACCCGCTTCAGCCGTTTCACCTGCTTGCGCCGCCGCGGCCGGTACTTGTAGTTGGGGTGGTCCTGCATGTGCTGCACGCGCAGCCGCTCCGCCTCCTCCACGAAGGGCCGCTTCTCCGCCAGCGTCAGCGCCTTCCACGACTTGCCTGCATGGGCGTAGGAAGGTGCAGAGGGGCGCAGGGCTTACCGGCTGCGCTCCCGCCCCGAGCCCCCCCTGGCCCCACCTGTCCCCTCCGACCTAGAATTGCGCAATTGTAGGAGGACCTGGGTCAAGTTAAAGAGTGAAGGTCTCCAAGTCTGGGCACTTGGGGGAAGACACGTCCTCTAAGTGTATCCGTCCCTTCTTTGAGCCTCCTCAAAGAGTCTTTCCCGCTTTCCCATCCCTTCGTCTTTCGAAAAACCGAAAACCACACCTAGCAGGGAAGGGATCGGGGGAAGGGTAGGACCGGCCCAGCTCAGGGCCAGGGGTGCTCCCGCACCCTCGCAGACCTGCTGGGAAGCCGCCTTCCCAGAACGCTCAGTACCCGCGCCCCCGGCCACCCGGGTAATGCGGCACCGACGACCGAGGCCGAAAGCCCATTTGGAGAGTCAAAGAACGGGAAGCGGGTAAAGGACGGATGGCCTGAAGGAAGGACGTGGCCTCAGACCACCCTGGTCTCTGGCGCAAGACCCTCAAAAACACTCTTATTAGGCTCAAGGAAGCGGCTCAGTAAGTCGCCGGAGCGCGTCTGGCCGCTTGGGTCCCCGGCTCGGACTCACCCAGCATCTTGCTCAGCTCAGCGTTGTGCAGGTCCGGGTTCTGCTGCGCCAGCCGCTTGCGCTCGTCCTTAGCCCACACCATGAAGGCGTTCATCGGTCGCCGGATCCGTGACTCGCCCTTGGCTCGACCCGCAGCCCCGGCCGGCGCTCCGCTGCTCGCCGCCGCCTCGCCCTTCACCTTCATGTCCCCAAGGGGGCTCAGAGACTCGGCCCAGGGGCAGGGGCCCAGGCCGGCCATCACCGCGGGCAGCGCGCTCCGGGGCTGGCTCTGGTCGTCACTGGCGTATCCCGCATCCGGGCTGCTCATGGCGCTCCAGGCCTGCCCCGCGCCTCGGAAACCTCTGCCGGACACGCCGCCTCCCCCGGCCCGGGGGGAGGGGGTGGGGACGAGGCAGGGAGATGGCAGAGGGCTGTGTGCGCTGGTGTCTGGGCTCGAGCCCGCTGGTCGCGTTCCTGTCCAGTCCTAGCCCACAGCGTAGCCAGCGCCCCCGGCCGGCCCAGTGACACTGCGGGTGCCCCGGGGCCGCCGGGCCTTTTCTGCACAGATGTGGCCAATGGAGCGGCGGGGGCGGGCCGGGTCCGAGTCGTTAGGTCCACGCCCAGGTCGTGGTCTGAGTCCGAGTTCCCAGTTCAACCCCCCGCCCGCCCCTTGCCCATCCCCCAGCCTCGCGCCTAGGGCTACACCTGCCCTAGAGAGAACTGGCCTGAGCGTGGCTCTGGCGCCAAGCCCTCTCCGAGCCCGGAAGGGGGACGCCTAAAAAACCTCTGGGGGTGCTAACTGTGCCCTGGGATAGAGCTACTTGCCCAAGGTAGTTCAGATTAACATACGAAACATCCACTGTATTCTCTTTTAAATCACATCTGTATTACACGAGCCAAGGGTGTTTCAGTGGTGGGTGGCCTCGATTCCATCCAAGGAACTGCACGAGTGACCTTCGAATGCGTTTTCTCGAATGCGGAAGACACTGTTTATAATAAATTAAAAAATAGACTCTCTCCCCAAGGACTCGACTTGCTTGACTATGTCCAGGGTAAATTCTAACTTTCTAAAACCAGATTAAATATAGAATGATGTTCTGTGTCCAATATTGCGTTTGCCTGAAGAATTTAAATTTTTTACTTAATGATAAACCAACTCTCGAAAACTTGTGCGTTAAATGTACAATAAGGTAAACATAACAAAACTATTTTTCATGTGTGTTCAATAAAAGAGGCAAAACTTAGCTGTTATTTCTAAAATGTAAAGACAGCAGCAATATTCATCTAAATGCCCAAGAGTCCATTGGGAGAAAGAGCAATCCTTCTGAGTGGCAAAATGACTAGTTCTTTGGGTCAGTCTAATGTGGATACTCTGGCAGATGATTAGGGGATTTCTACCCTTTCCCTTAGACTGGAATGAAAATCTGAATGGGTAGTGTTCAGACGTGAGAAAAACCTTTCGAGTGGGATTTTAAACAAGCCCTTATATAGTACTTATAAATGACAAAGTGTGCCACTCACCGTTCTCCAAACATTGCCAACTAGCTTATCCTCATAACAACCCTGTGAAGTAGACACTGTTATATCCTACAGGACAGAGGCTAAGGAACTTGCCCGAGATCTCGGAGTTGGGAGGGTAGAATTCACACCTACCCGTCTGCCTTCAGACTTGGAGCTCCTAATCATGGCCAGGCTGTTGTGTTTGTGTATTTGTTTGTTTATTTGTGTTGTTTTCTAAGGTAACAACTGACACAGCCATTCCCAAATAATTAGAATCTATTATTATTATTATTATTATTATTATTAGAAATTGCAAAAGAAATCAGTACATCAATGTCCAGAACAGATTTTCTGTGTTTACTAGGAAGATGTGATGAAAAAGTCGTGATCACAACAGGACCTGAGAAGTAAAATGCTGCAGCTTTTTGTGTGGTATTACAACAAAGTTGCCTATCAAGTCTGGCTTATTAGTGGCATCTACAAAAACACAGAGCTTTTGCAAACTCCTGGCCTTCAGTTTCTCTGACATCACTTTTTCTCCAAAGATGAAGAAAAACAAATAGTATCAGTTTAAGCCAACTCTTCTTTAGCTCTGCAAGAATCTGTGAAGTGTTAGCTGCTCTCCCTCACCTTCAGCAGCCAGTCTTTGTACAGTGGACAAAGTTGAGAAAGTGGCTCTAGTTCCCAGGTCTCTAATATTCAGACAAGAAAAAAAAATTTAAATCTGCTTAAAGAAATCATAGAGGAGTGTTATTTTTAATTGGTGGTTTTGAAGCAGTTGATCTTAATTTAACGGATGATGTAGTTTTCCTTTCAAGCTATTTTTTCTGAAAAAATGAGCTTGAAAGTAAAGCAAAAAAATGCATTGCAAATGGTTAGATAAGTAAGGAAAATGTAAAAGAAGAGAGAGCAATATTACAAATTATCCCGTGTTGCCTTGCACTTTGCTGTTTTCTTGGAAATCTTTTCTAACTTTTTTGAATAGTAACTAATAAATCTTTTCAAAGATCTCAAGCCTCTTAGCGCAAAAACCTTTCATGAACTAAGGAGTTTTCTTAGAATAGAGACAGAAAACTAAACAAAAACAACGCTTATTCCAGAACCGATTTTATCTGTCTAGATTAATCTGTTTAACTAACTCCTTTTTTAAAGGTGTGGGTCCAAAAACGCACACGCAGGATTTACCCTTGCACGCTTTCTTCATCTCATATTCTTTCTCGCCCAGCCCATTACAGAGAGGGGTATGCTTGGGAGCCAAGAAGGTCGAGAAACTGATGGGGAATAAAACGAGGGCTCCCCGTTATTATTTGCCCCTGTTCGGGGAGACTAACTACCGAGCTTTTTCGGGTAAAACTACTGAGAGCGCGCATCCAGGGAACGGCATTGGAGCTTCAGATTCTGGCGCCCCTCCCCCTTCTTGTAACACCGTCCCTGGGAATCGTAAGCAGTTTACTCAACAAATTTACCAGGCAGGAATTGTGGAGCCGTTCTAAGACTAGTTCCACTTACATACCTTTACCTAGATCTAATTTCTTCTGACCATTCCCTTGTCATATATTTTTGAGGGAGCGTGTTGGGTGAGGCGGCACCGCAGACTGGTCTTGGTATGTGTGGCCTCTTCTATTTCGGTCTCTTTACTAAACGCGGTGTTGGAAGCCGAGCTCGAAACGTTATCAGAGCCAGCCACAAATGCCACATGTAAAGCAGCAAACATCCGGAGTGGTTTCCTGCAAGCCTTGCTTTTCTCAACACGAGGGATTTACGCGGGGGGAGGGGGGAGAGGCAACTTTCACGAGTCAGAACCGTGCACACCCGCTCGTGCAGCCGGCCGGGTGCACTCGCTTTGCACAGTCCAAGCTCTCTGGGCTCCTGGCTACTAACTGCGTTCATATCCCGGCCCCCAGGCCGGACCCGAGGCTCTAGAGGCTGGGCGAGGAAACGACTAGCGTAGAGAGAAGCTGTGCCCATGACCACTTGGGGCCTTTGGCCAGCGGGCGCAGAAATTAACCCGGGTAGGTGGCGAACTGTGGCTGAGACCTGGAGCAGTCGAGCCACGCTTTTCTGCGGCTCCCTGAGTGACCAGGCAAAGGCTGGGCGGTTTCCGAAGGCTTTTGTGTTTTCCATGCTGGGGAAGCGGGAGCCTGACGAAGGACACTCCAGTCGATCGGGAAGGATCCGAGGGCACCGCTGCAGATCCGAGCTGGCTCTGGAGAGAAAGCCCGTGGGGGCGGGGAGGGGAGTGCGCGCCGCAAACCCTGGGAAAGCTCCCGGGCGGCCCGCGGCGAATAGACAATGGTATCCCTGAACAAAGAACAACAATAAGGCCTTTGCATTTATAAACGTTGCGCGGGCGGCGGCCTCGGGGAGCCGAGAGGGAGGTGGCATGGGGCGGCAGAGAGCGGCCGAGGCCTCCGCACCTCCCAGGTAGGGCCGCGCAGCCCGACGCCGCGGGTTCGCACCTCGCGCCCCGGCGCCGACTGGGCGGCGGCACCGCGCCCCTTGATACCTTTCGCGTCTCCTCCCTATCCCCGGGCCAGTCCCCCGTGGGTCCGGGATGGAGGTCGAAGGTCGCGGGCGGGAGGGGACGGGAGGAAGGAGTGGCCCGGAAGATAGCGGCCACCGCCCCCCTGCCGCGCGCGCCCCGGCCCGGGAGGACCCCGCCAGCTCTGAACCCCGCAGATGCCGCAGCTCGAGCCACCTGCCCCGCCCTGCCCCTCGGCTGCGCCGGCCTCTCCCGCGGGAGCCGAAAAGGGCGACGGCGAGGGGGATTTGGGGGACGCTCCCCCCCACGTCCCCGCAAGGATGGGAGCGTGGAGTCCGCTTCCACGCCCTGTCCCACTCCCCAGTCCGCGGTCCGCCCTCGAGGCCGCCCCCGAAGCCAGCCCTGGCAGCGGGTGACTCCTCGACCGTGTCCCCGTTCCCGCTCGGCCCCGCCTGGGGTTTGTACAGGCGAAGCAGGAAATGCGCTGTTCCCGGTCCACTTTCCTGCCAGAAACTCGTCTGGAGGGGTGTCTCCTAGATCCCCAGCCCCCAACCCTAGTCGCGGGTTAAGGTGTGTGAGCGCCTTGTTTTTACTGCCAGGCGCGTGGAACCTCAGACTCGCGTGGGGGTGAGGGAGCGATAGGCCAGCTCCTGACCCGGGACGAGGTACATACACACAGAGCCTTGCTGCACCCTTTCGTATCTGCCTGGCAACTTTAAAGAGCATTTCAACAGCGGCACGGCTTCTATACACCGACTGCTGCTGCCGACCGCATACTCCTGCCGTCCCCACCCACACCTGGAAGAGGCCAGGGCTTTCCTTGGAGAGTTGTGTCCTCAACTGACCAGACAGTCTTATCAGGGGCATGTCCACTGTGAGCAGAACACTTGCACTCCCACCCCGAGCAGAGCAGATGCGGTCCCTGCCTCGCAGGAATGTACGATGCAGTGTCATTAGTCTTCCTCCCTGATTTATTAACTTCCAGCTGGGTGTTCTAGAACTGTTCTCCTGTAATTATTTGTTCCTGGCATGTAAAGGTGATGCTGACATCAGTAGGTCAAGCGCTTTGAGATAGTTTTTCTAGCAGAGATAATACGTTGCCTTTCCACCCCGAAAACTCTGGCTTGCCAAGTTTCCCTAGTGAGCAGGGCAGGATTGTGCCGAGTTGTAGGTTAGGGTTAGGTGTGCATTCTGTGATCATGGCAGTTAAATAGGTCATAGGACAGGCACTCCTGACTACACTCATTAGTCCCTCTTCTGTTCAACTTTATTCACAAGCATATCAGATTTTAAAACGGTACCTGCATTGGCTTCCAAAGTTTCTAAACAGGAGAGAAAATATGAGGGATTCTTGCGGGATTCCTTTGCAGTCAGTCTTCAGTTGACCTTTGTTACCTGAATTTTTTTCTGGGTCCCTTTCTTGGACCTTGCCAATAACTTTGTCAGTACTCTTCAATAGTAACGTGGTCTTTGGTTCATTTCACCTTTATATCCCTAGAGCACACAATTCATCGGTGTTTAATAAGTGCTTATGGATACTATAACAGCTATCCTTCTGGATCAAGTGATAGGGTTGTGTCCCTTTAAGGCAAGGCACTAAGAACAATCTCTGTAAACCTCAGCAAAGACTCTGTTCTGATCTCAGACACATGTGTATAGGCCTCTGGTCATCTGATTTCAGGCCTGTAATATTCTCTCTCTCCTTTTGGCTCACCAGGAGTTCAGTCTCCAGACATTAAGCATCTAAAATCCCACCTCTTCTTAGAATTAACTCAAATTCTTTTGCTTTTGTAAACCCATTTAACTTGGAATTCCAGGCCAAGAATGTACCTGGGTAATTTTGCATGTGGATATAATGCAAAAGCAAATGTCTACTTTGTATTTTTCAAAACCAATCTTTAGTAGTAATTTCTCATAATCATAGAGTTTCAGAGCAGTTGCACTAACTCATCTGACCCTCCTGACAGCACTGGGGGTTAGCAGGCAGCCTTTGTTATTAGCCTTCTTTTTCAGACTTGGAGATTGAGACTGAGACAGGATAGATGCCTCGCTTGAGGTCACATGACAAGGGTGATCTGCCCTTGCTGTTAATGGTAATGGGTCTAGTTTTGCATTTCTTTCCACGGCCAATGAGGGAACTAATGGAATTAGTGGGGACTAAATAAAGACAGCAGGAAGGTAGAGATGGATTAAGGACCCTGGGCACAGAAACTTCCAGTGTTATCCCTCACTGGGTTATGGTAATTTTTCAACATGAGAGATGCAGCCCTGTAAGAAGAAAGCATTTTCATTTAGATCTATAATTGGATATTTTAATTAGATCATGTAATCTAAGACCTAGATGATATCTCATTTATTTTGACTATTATTTCATGCAAACAATTCAGCTGAAAAAAATGAGAATAGTTCAAAGTTATACGGGGGATGGGCCGGCCCGGTGGCTCACTGGATAGTGCGCCGCTTGGGAAGCGCGGCGGCGCCCGAGGGTTCGGATCCCACATACAGACCGGTTCCCGCTCACTGGCTGAGTGAGGCGCGGGAGCAACGC
>NW_007738233.1:2952-11549 GCF_000696425.1 Galeopterus variegatus | reverse complement strand
TGCGATCCCGTTGCCGGTCCCCGGTCCGGTGCGGGGGCAACACTGAGGGTTGCAATCTGTTGCTGGACACGGAAAAAGACAAAAAAAAAAAAAAAAAGTTATACGGGGGATGAAGTTCAAATATAAGGAAGTTGAAGTCTTCGAAGTTTTACTCTGTAACTTCATGCTCATTCAGACCAAAAGAGACTTGGTTAGTTATACTGAATTGTGATCTTGTCTGTCATCCATTTAAGGTATAGGCTGTTAGCCTCCTCTAGATCCACTACTGACCTAGTCTTAAAGACATAAAAACATACTCACAGCAGCTAGGTAATGTAAATTTTCTCCATTCTTACTGTTGTTTGGAGAGAAGTGGATTGCAACTACTATCAATTCTGTTTTTCAAAGTGAAATAATTAAGGTACAAAGCAATTTGGTTATTTGCTTAATGCTTTCAAATCAGCCTGGGAGACAAGAGAATGATCTATTCATTTAATCAACAAATAATTTTCCCACACCTGTAAGTCTGAGGCTTAGCACAACATAGCACATTGGTTATAAGCACAAATTTGGAAATTGAACTGCTTGGGATTGAATCCTATTTATACAGCTTACCAGTTGTGTGTCTTTGGACATTACTTAACCTCTTTATACCTCATCTGTAAACTGGAAAATAATAATAGTAATGACCTCAGAGAGTTTTATGAGACAAAAAGAGTTAATTGTTCACAAACTGCTTAGAATAGGGTTAGGCATATAGTAAGTGCTACACAAGTATTTAATAAATAAAATGAAATTCAAATTAATGCATGTTAGCATATGAAAACATGGGAGAAAAAATAAGAGAAAGCTACTACAGTATTGAGGGTAAAAGCTTTATAACAACTAAGCAAATAAATAGAATTTCATTAGATCTATGATAGCTAGTAATAATTAACATTGTATTTTAATCAAAGTTATCTCTATTACACTTGCAAAGGTTTTAGACAGGTCTCTATAAACTACTGTGCATTTTCTAATTACATGCATGTGAATATTTTTACTCTGGTGGTACAATTTTTGCTTTGTGCCTGTCAACTTCTAAAGCTCTGTTAAGACTGGCAAGGAATAATACACAGAATTGCAAACATTTGATATTCTATTAGAAAATCTTTGAAATGCAAAGAGACACCTTGCAAATCAGCACTTACCTGGGTAGATCTAGACTCTTCTCCTAAAGACATAAAGGCAAGGTTCAATATCAGTAACTGTGCCTGGCACATGTGTATTTTAAAGGAAGAATAATCTAAAATGTACTAACTTAGCCTAGCTCTTTCTGTGTTGTACAGTGAAAAGATTCTAAATTCTAGTTTTGGTTGTTCAATAACTTGCTACCAGATAAACTTCAAATTACTTAAACTGCCTCATCCTCAATTTTCTCAAAAAAAAAAAAAAAAAGAAAGAAAGAAAGAAAGGGAAATTATGTGCACTCTGCACAACTTTTCCAGGTAAAGAAGTGAAAAATTAATCACAAAAACTTTTGCAAAGTAAAAGTGCTGAGCAAAACTGTACTGGTGTGTGCATGCATGTGTGTATGTCTGTGGATATCTGGGGCTATATGGATTTAGATAAGACTCTTTGTGCAGGAAAAAATAGTAATTGAGATAAAAGTAGAAGTCAAGGACTGTAGAATGGACTGTGCTGCTTTGGGTTATAATGGAATGCTGTTGTATGTACAGCAAAAGCTTTGTAACATTATTTTTAATTAATTACTGCACAGAGGGTCACATCTGATCCAGGGGAAAGCAGATTCTATTTTTATAAATTAAATCTGTGGATTTACTGGATTACCATTTTGTTAGTAAAGATAATAGATTATTTCACTGGGTAATTTAAAACTACAATTTGGAGACAGAATAGACAATTCTTTCTTTTTGACACTTTCCTATTATGTAATATTTCCCCTGAAATTTACCTGGCATTATGGAATACTAGGACTGAAAAGGACTCCATAATCCACCCCCACTCTCCAAGTTCTGTAATTCTTAGTGAGAGTGTTGAAGCATGGAAATGTCTTTCATATGAAATATTACATATTACTCTAAAAATGAAAGTGCTTATTACTTACACAGCTATATAAATGCATAGGTATTCTTTTAAAATCATTTAATTTCAAACTTGCAGAGAAATTGGAAGAATAGTACAAAGCTGTATTACCTTCACTGAGACTCCACTTTGTTAGCATTTTGTCTTTTGCTCCATCTGTCTAAATTAATATAAACATTTCCTCACATTTGTTTCTTCTCACTCTCCCTTTCTAAATACATATATAAATATATAATACATTAGTATATAATACATAGATTAATTATTTTATACCATATTAACATATACCAATAGATTATAGGTACTAAATACATACATAATATGAATGCATTGATATCTTATATATAAAATCATATGTATGTATGTCCTTGGTTGTTTTATGAACCATTTGAGAACAAGCTGTGCCATGATGTCTCATCACTCATCTAAATACTCCAGGGTGTATTCCCCTAAAATTAGGACACTCTCCCAATAACCAGCAAATAACCATACAAATCAGGAAATTATTTGTATGGATACTACCATCTAAGCCACATACCCAACTCAAAAATTTTGCAAACTACTCCAACAATGTCTCTTTTCTCTTTCTGGTACAGTATCCATTCTATGATCACAGGTCACCTTTAGTTGTCAAATCTGTTCAATCTTGCCCTGTCTCTCTTATAACATTTATAGTTTTAAACAGTGACGGCCTTTCATCCCAAGGACGTCCCCTGGCTGGGTCTGTCTGACATTGGTTCATGCATTCTTTGCAGGAAAACCATGGAAATGGTGGTGTGCTCCTATCAGGCATGGCAGGGGAGGCAGGATGTCAGACATCTCATCACCACTGGAGGTGGTCCTTGATCACCTGATCACATTGGTGTCTGCCCAGTTTCTCTACCTTCAAGTCACCATTTTTCCCATTGTAACTGAGAAATATTTTTTGGTAGGGGGAACTCTGCCATTATACTATATATATATACATATATATATGTATATATATATAGTATAATGGCAGAGTTATATATACAGGATATATATACATATATATGTGTGTGTATGTATATATATATATATATACATACACACACATATATATATCCTGCTCCTCATTAGACCTCCACCATCTGCCTTAGCGTACACTTGATGGGTGACAAATGGTTTTCTGTTCCCATCATGCTTTCTATATTTATGTGTTCCTCCTACTGTAAGGGAGTTTTTCCTTCTTTTATTTATTTGTTTATTTGTGTCAATATGGACTCTTGGATTCCTTCTTTATTCAATGATTTGTCATCCTTAACCGATAGGATTTGTTTGGGTGCTCCAGTTGCTGCAGATTTGGCCAGCGGCACACCTTTCGAGCTGGCTTCTGTATCCTTTCAATATGCCCTTACCATTCTCGGACTATTTACATACTTTCCAGCATAACAAGATATCCCAGGCTCATCTCGTACTTCCCCGGCCTCGGTCTTGGATCCATTCATTTCTCCAAGGAGCCAGGAACATCTTTTAGTGGAAGATGGCATTTAGAAAAGGAGTCTGGGTTCTCATGGACACTGGGGTGTCACTGCTTCTAGACACCCTCAGCAGACAGAGCTAGGAAGCATATGTGCACATGGGTATGTGTGTGCACCTCCATGTAAATGCACATATATCTATAACTATTTACATACTTACCTGTGTATGTGTATATAGATACACATTGAGTTTATTGAGGATATCTTCAGTTCTGATCCAATGTCTTAGAGTTCTTTCTAGCCTGTTACTTTTCCATATTTCTAAAGCTTTTTTCCGACAGTGAGAAACCTGGCTACTACTCTCAATATATGTGCATATTTGCTCACCGTAATCAATTTCTCACCATCTCCACCTGTCTACTCTTGGTCTCCCTTCTCTTGGTCACTCATAGTTTTGAAACTACAAGATTGTACCATTAAGAAGCAAAAAATATTTCTTGGGCTTTCTCAATCATGGCAAAAGCAAAACTAGAAATTGGCTTGACCTCGTAGGATTTCTTTTACTAAAAATCATAACGAAGAAAAAGGAATAAGCATTAAATAATATTTTGCAGATGTGTTCACAGGATTCGTGGCAGCTTTGAGGAAATACTTTATATATTGTCTTTCCCCACTGTCAGCCACACCCACACATACATTACTCTCCATGATCTTAAACGGAGAAAATAACGCACAACAAGGCAGATTTCATGTCTTGCCCTAAGTGCAGAGATTGGCCAATCTAATTTATACGACTTCTATGCATGGTTGAATTCCCATGAGTCATTCCCATCTTCAGTGTGAGAGAGGAAGTTCGGTGAAACTATGTTAAAATGAAAATCAGCCACTGTATCTCCAAAGCAGCTCAGTGGCCTTGGGAACATGCATCTCCATGTGCTGCTTTCTCTTAGCAGAGCTCAGGAGCTGCTCTGCAGGCAGCCTCAGGGAACCTGACAGCACACAGGTACAGGTTCAGCTTCAGTGGATGGCCCAGGCCACAGAAGGAGGCTCTTCTCTCTTTGGCAAATCTTTTCTCCCTTTCCAGAACAAAAGGAGGAAAATCTGATGGGGTCATGTCTATAAAAAAGGTGATGATAAAACATCCCTGAGCCAGAAGGGACAGCCTCTAGTTAAACAAAGACTCTAAGCATGAATGATTTAATAAATATTAATCATATGTGTAAATATTAACCATTTGGTCATTGTGTGTAGTGAGAATTACAAAACATGTCTAATATATCAACTCAGTTTTAAGTGATTGTTCACATCAAAACTTGCCTCAAATTCTTGAAAAGTTTAAGTCTTCAATAGTTGGAGGGCCTACGTTAACTTAATTTTGCCAATTTTTTTTTATGCTACCTAACGAATCATAGTACCATATTTATAAAGATGACTAATGTAAATGCTTTTTAACATTTTCACATAGCATTTGATTTAGGTACATTTTAATAGTTAGTATTCCTTGCACTTTCCAATGCCCATGCATGACATCACAATCACGAGTTCCAATTCAATCCCATGTGACTACCCTGCCCTTCATGGTGGACTATGAGATCCCACATGAGCTGGCTTTTTTCTGTCACTCTACTCCCATCTCTCATGACTCTCTGCCTCCATCACTGTCGTAACCAACTGGCCTCTGGCTGTTCCTAGAACATGCCAAGCTCTTTCTTCCTCAAAGCCTATGTTCTCTTTCCTCTGTGTGGAACTAAGTTCCCCACTACTTCCCTATGGCTAGCTTCCTTATTCTGTGACACCTGCTCTGTCAGACCATCCCATTTGAGAGTCAGTGTCTCCCACCTCCTCCTCAGACTTGTGACACTCTTCTCTCAGCTGCTCTATAATTTCTTAAAGCACTTGTTACCAGCAGTCCTTATATTTTATGTTTATGTGTTTATTATCTGCCCTCCACCCCCCCACCCCCAACACCCCCTGCTCATTGCTGTAGCCCCCATGCAGAGAATTGTTGGGACTGGCCAATCATGGGAACTCCACAAGATTTGTTGAACGAATAAAAGATCACCTGAGTCTGAGCATTTCTCTGAGGCCCTCAGCTGGACCAATGCTGGGACAGCGTTTGAGTCCTGGTTAGTCATTTACTACACATTTTCACTCATGTCTCTCTTTTTTTTCTTTAATATACGCTTCCCCCTTAGAGCTTTTATTGCAGCCTCATTATGTCACTTGAAGAGGAGGAATGTCCCCTTCAGGGGACCCCTACAGACATGTATTTCATTAACAGAGTATTATCTCACGGAGTAACTAAGGACTTTCAAAAGAAGGGTGATGGCTACAAGAGCCTCTAAATAATTTTGACTGATTAGGTATCTTAATCCAGTTGCCAGTTAATTGTGTTTGTTTGTGATTAAGAATATGATTTTCACCTACTCCCCCTCCACAATCTCCCTGCGTTCAGAGAAAGCCAATCTCTCTGCCCATGTCATATCTGCAGCGAGTTCTTTGAAGGTGTTTGCTAAGGGGATGAGACCACAGCTATCACCTGGAGCCAGGAGCCGGGAAAAAGGAATCCCTGTCAAGCCACCTGCAGGTTGCCTAAGAAGGATCCCCACACCCAGGGCAAACAACAGGAGATCTGAGGACAGACACTCCCTCCCCACCCCCTCACTCTGCACCCAGGTCACTATTTCTAGGGAGAAAATGACTCAGTCATGGAAATGCTGATCAAAATTAAATATTCTTTAAAGCAAGGCTTCTCAGAGACTATCTCTGTGGAAGGATCAGGTTTTTCCATTTTTTCCAATCCATTACACAGTGATACTTTTAAAGAACAATGAAAATAAATCACTAGAAAAATTAAACTAAAAAGGCATACAAAATAAGAGATCACATTTTTTGTTATAAGTTTCAGCAGACGTCAAATTACTCTCAAATTGCACCCAAAGTTCTAACCTGCTTACTTGTGGTTTCTCTACCTCCCCTGCAGGTGGGGGACACACAGTTCGAGGTCCTGTCGCTGAAAGGCCAGGGGCCTCAAAACAGCAGCCCTGTTTTTATTTTGCGATTTGAAGTTACTGGTCCCTATTTATTTAAAAGAAAAGAGAGAGAGAGATCAAACTGATTGTAAAAGTGATATTAGATGAAAACATCAATCACTCACAAGCACCAAATCAACAGCCTGCCATTTTATTGACAGTATTGACTGTTGCACAACTAGGTTGCTTGCCTGGACAGTCAGATCCAGTGAGCTCTGTGAGTGGAGACATGAACGTATTCCCCTTCTCTGCTGGGATTCAGTTTAGGTGTGGATGCAGTGAAAGGACTGGAAAGCAAACTGTATGGTATAGAGGACACGGGGAACCGGAGCTTTCAGGTTAACTTAACCTTCCAATGACCTGCTGCTCAATGGCAGACTTGAATTCTTTCTTCTGCTGCCAAATATTTAAACCTATTTTATTAACCATATCTACTCCTACACATCAAATATTTCTTTTTCTGCTTTACTAGTGAAGAAACTGAAGTGAAGTTTCTAATGGTCAATTTGGGGGATCTGGGGCAGAAGCCAAAAGTAAAGGGGTTATTCCTTAAACCAGCACGTTGGGAGATCAGCCCGTGGGAGGATGCAGGCATGCTCCACGCTTTGAGGCGTCACAGTCTTTCTCATGGGATCAGAGTTTTTGGCCAAACCCTCCCCACCTAGAAATTTCAAGTCATGCCTTCCACCCTGTCGTCCAGCTCCTTGTAAATTCTAACTTGATAAGCACACCTGGAATCAGGGCTGTGGAGAATCCCTTCAACTCCCATCTTCCTTTCGTTCCCACCATGCCCAGCAAGTTTCCATAATGGAAAATTTAATATATAAAATACTGATTTCTTTGTACCACTTATTACCATATGAAGGCCTTTGTTCAGACAGAGGGCTTAAAATTATCTGATGTGACATTGTACTTTCCAGGCAGACCCTTCACTGTTTGTCTGCAATCCCTTTCATTCTAAACTATAACTAGCTGTGCTCTCCAAGATGCATCAGTCGTGCAGCCATACCCCTTTTCGTCTTAAATTTCTTTTTAAATAGCTATCTTGAATTCAAATGATTTTACTCAAATTATCTTCAAATTATCTTATCTCCCTGTTTTACATATCTGTACATTTTCTCTAAGCCAGGCATCCACAAACATCTTCAAGTCTTTTAGAGTGAGAACTTTCTGTAAGGAAGAGAAAAATTGCAACACTGTCAAAATTGCTATCTACACAAAGGAGGAAAATGGTTTCTTTTGTGGATTTATTTTCAGATATAATGAACTTGAAATATTTTAAATGGTATGTTGCTTTGTAAAAAAAAATTGTTACAATAGTTGGCATTGCTTATGAAAGGACACAAATGTGGAAAGTTATTTATTGTTTTGCAAAATATAATAATAATTACATAGTACTTTGCAGAGTATTTTTATTTTTATTTGGCAGCTGGCCTGTACAGGGATTTGAACCCTTGACCTTGGTGTTATAACACTGAGCTTTAANAGTACTTTGCAGAGTATTTTTATTTTTATTTGGCAGCTGGCCTGTACAGGGATTTGAACCCTTGACCTTGGTGTTATAACACTGAGCTTTAACTAACTGAGCTAACCAGTCAGCCCTGAGTATTTTTATATACATACTTCAATTTAATCTTCAGAATAAACCTATCAGTTAGATATTCTTACTGCTTTCATTTTTTTCACAAGAGGAAATGAGTCTCCCAGAGTCACAAACTAGGAAGGATTGGATCCTTTCCTTCCGCAATTTCTGCTCTACACTATTAACATGGTTTTACACAAGCAAAAAGGATGACTCTACCATCTTCCTATTTGCCACTAGCGTATTTCTTCAGTGCTTGAAGGAGGCCCATTCAGTTCCCTTAGATTACTATGGGCACTCTAGCCTAGTCTGAAGCCTTAGTATAACATGCTTCTTATTAAATATTTTTGCAGTAATCCTTTCTATGCCCATAGACTAAGCATCAGTAACAAATACAGTAACACAGAGTATTCTAAATTTAGTTTATAAACTCTTAGGGGAGCATGCTCCAAACAGTTTTTGAAACTCTTCCCAACAGAG
>NW_007738233.1:0-858 GCF_000696425.1 Galeopterus variegatus | reverse complement strand
GGATGAGGGATATATGGATTTTTGTGTGTAATTTTTATTTTAGCAACTCTTCTGTAAGTTTGAAATTATTTCCAAATAAAAAGATCTTTTAAATTAAACATTAAACCTTGAAACTATTAAGCTAAGTGAGAGAAGCCCTTCACAAAGGACCACAAATCGCACAATTCCATTTATATGAAATGTCCAGAATAGGCAAATTTATGGACAGAAAATAGATTGTGGGTTGCTTAGAGCTGGGGAATATGAAAGGTTTGGGGGATGACAGCTAAAAGGAATGGGATCTCTTTTTGGGGTGATGAAAATTTTATAAACTTGACTGTGGTGATGATTGCACAACTTTGAATGTACTAAACACCACTGAGTTGTACCCTTTAAATGGGCAAATTATATGGTATATGAATTATATCTCAACAAAGCAGCTATTGCAAAAATTAGAAATTAGAGACAATCTGGCAAAGACACAGATATTAAAAGTCTTGTTTGAAATTGAAAACTGGTTGAAAGGTGCAGCCACTTTAGGAAATACCAGTCAGGGTTTTAGCCCTTCTACCTTCCCCTCCCCCACTCAGCACATTCCACATTAGCAGTAAAGGGATTATCTTCTCTCCCAGGGTAGTTAATAGAAAAAGGTTCTAGCATATAAACTAATTGATTTATGATTAGTCATAGGATAATGTTAACATCTGACAAGTTTGACTTTAAACTTTATCTACTATTTTATGTCTTATTTTCAACCTGAATTCATAGATACCTGTGAAAGAGCTTTTGCCTAAAGCATTGCACACATGTATTTCAGAATCCTAAATGAGATGTTTTCTCTCTTCCCATCTTCCTGCCTGGAATGGGTAAAATGAGTTT
>NW_007738232.1:45371-45829 GCF_000696425.1 Galeopterus variegatus | reverse complement strand
CAATGTGCTTGGTCTGATGAGTTTACTTGGATCGTTGAGCTAGGTGTGATGAGTTTACTTATATAGAAGGGCTTGGTCGGATTAGTTTACTAAGATGGATTATCTTTCTACTATGAATTTACTTAGATCGATAAGCTTGGTTTGATTAGTTTTCTTTATATCGATAAGCTCGGTCTGATGAGTTTACTTAGATCGATGTGTTTGGTGTGATGACTTAACTTAGATTGATGGGCTAGGTCAGATGAGTTTTCTTAGATCAATAAGCTCGGTCTGATGAGTTTACTTATATCGATGTGTTTGGTGTGATGACTTTACTTAGATTCATGGGCTTGGTCGGATGAGTTTTATTAGATCAATTAGCTCTGTCTGATGAGTTTACTTAGATCGATTAGCTTTCTCAGATTAGTTTACATAGATCGATGAGCTTGGTCTGATGAGTTTACTTAGATCGATGAGCT
>NW_007738232.1:41864-42723 GCF_000696425.1 Galeopterus variegatus | reverse complement strand
CTTGGTCTGATGAGTTTACTTAGATCGAAGGGCTTGGTCTGATGAGTTTATGTTGATCAATTAGCTCGTTCTGTTGTGTTTACTTAGATGGATGATCTCAGTATGATCAGTTTACTTAGGACGATGAGCTCGGTTGTTGAGTCTACTTAGAACGATGAGCTTGGTCTGATAAGATTAATTAGATCGATGAGCTCGGTCTGATGTCAAATGAATCTAGCTACTCGAACCAGACTAAAGTTTATTTGTTCAATGAGCATGGTCCTATGAGTTTACTTTGGTGGATGAGCTCGGTCTGATGAGTATACATATATCGATGTGCTTGGTCTGATGAGTTTATTAGATTGATGAGGATGCTGGATGCTGTGATGAGTTTAATTAGATCGATGAGCTTGGTCTGATGAGTTTACTTATGTCAATGAGCTTAGTCTGATGAGTGTACTTAGATCGATCAGATTGGTCTTATGAGTTTAGTTAGATCAATTAGCTCGGTCCTATGAGTTTACTTAGATTGATTAGCTTGGTATGAGTTTACTTAGATCAATGTGCTTGGTCTGATAAGTTTACTTAGATCGATAAGCTCGGTCTGATGAGTTTACTTAGATAGATGTGTTTGGTCTGATGAGTTTACTTAGATTGATATGCTTTGTCTGATGAGTTTACTTAGATCAATGTGCTTGGTCTGATGAGTTTACTTTGATCGATTAGCTTGGTGTGATTAGGTTATTTAGATTGAATGGCTTGGTCTGATGAGTTTACTTAGATCGATTAGCTTTCTCTGACGAGCTTAAATAGATCGATGAGGTTTGTCTGATGAGTTTACTTAGATCAAAGGGCTTGGTCTGATGAGTTTACTTAGATC
>NW_007738232.1:40663-41182 GCF_000696425.1 Galeopterus variegatus | reverse complement strand
GAGTTCACTCAGATCGATGATCTCGCTCTGATGAATTTAGCTAGATCGATTTGTTTGGTCTGATGAGTTTACTGAGATCGATGAGCTTGGTCTGATGAGTTTTCTTAGATCGATGGGCTTGGTCTGATGAGATAACCTAGATCGATGAGCTCAGTCTTATAAGTTTACCTTGATTGATGAGCTCAGTCCGATGAGTTTACTTAGATCAATGAGCTTGTTCTGCTGAGTTTACTTAGATCAATGAGCTCTATCTGATGAGTATACTTAGAATGATTAGCTTGGTCGGATTAGTTTACTTAGATCAATGAGCTTGGTCTGATGAGTTTACTTAGATCTATGAGCTCGGTCTGATGAGATTTTCTGGATCGATTCGCTTGGTCTGATTAGTTTTTCCTTGATCGATTAGTCAGGTCTGATTAGTAATCCTACATTGATTAGATTGGTCTGATTATTTCTCCCAGATCGATCAGCTTGGTTGGATGAGTTTACTTAGATCGATGAGCTCGGTCTGATGAGTTT
>NW_007738232.1:39443-40034 GCF_000696425.1 Galeopterus variegatus | reverse complement strand
GTCCTATGAGTTACTTAGGTGGATGAGCTCGGTCTGATGAGTATACTTATATCGATGTGCTGGGTTTGATGAGTTTATTAGATTGATTAGGATGCACTGATGAGTTTACTTAGATCTATGAGCTTGGACTGATGAGTTTACTTAAATCGATGTGCTTGGTGTGATGACTTTACTTAGATCGAAGTGCTTGGTCTGATGAGTTTAATTAGATCAATAAGCTTGGTCTGATGAGTTTACTTAGATCGATGAGCTCGGTCCAATGAGTTTACTTAGGTCGATGAGCTCGGTCTGATGAGTTTACTTAGATCGATGTGCTTGGTCTGATGAGTTTACGTAGATCGATGAGCTCAGTCTGATGAGTTTACTTAGATCGATGAGCTCGGCCTGGTGAGTTTTCTTATATCTATGTGCTTGGTCTGATGAGTTTACTTGAATCGATGTGCTTGGTGTGATGACTTTACTTAGATCGAAGTGCTTGGTCTGATGAGTTTACNGAGTTTAATTAGATGGTTTTGCTTTCTCTGATGTCTTTACTTAGATTGATGAGCTTGGTCTAATGAGTTTACTTAGATCGATGTGCTTGGTTTGATA
>NW_007738232.1:31965-33450 GCF_000696425.1 Galeopterus variegatus | reverse complement strand
TGATGAGTTTACTTAGATCGAAGGGCTTGGTCTGATGAGTTTACTTAGATCGAATACCTTTCTCTGATGAGTTTACTCAGATTGATGATCTCGCTCTGATGAATTTACTTAGATCAATGTGCTTGGTCTGATGAGTTTACTGAGATCGATGAGTTTGGCCTGATGAGTTTACTTAGATTGATGAGCTTGGTCTGATGAGTTTACTTAGATCAATGAGTTTGGTCAGAAGAGTTAAGTTAGATCGATAAGCTTGGTCTGATTATTTTTCCTAGATTGACATGCTTGCTCTGATTAGTTTTCCTAGATCGAGTAGCTTGGTCTGATTGTATTTCCTAGATCGATTAGCTTGGTCTGATTATTTCTACTAGATCGATTAGCTTGGTCTGATGAGTTTACTTAGATCGATTAGCTTTCTCTGATTCGTTTACTTAGATCGATGAGCTTGGTCTGATGAGTTTACTTAGATCGATGAGCTTGTTCTGATAAGTTTATTTGTTCAATGAGCTCGGTCCTATGAGTTTACTTAGGTGGATGAGCTCGTTCTGATGAGTATACTTATATCGATGTGCTTGGTTTGATGAGTTTACTTATGTCAATGAGCTTAGTCTGATGAGTTTACTTAGATCGATCAGATTGGTCTTATGAGTTTAGTTAGATCAATTAGCTCTGTCCTATGAGTTTACATAGATCGATTAGCTTGGTATGATGGGTTTACTTAGATCAATGTGCTTGGTCTGATAAGTTTAATTAGATCTATAAGCTCCGTCTGATGAGTTTACTTAGATCGATGTGCTTGGTCTGATGAGTTTACTTAGATCCATGTGCTTGGTCTGATGAGTTTACTTAGATCGATTAGCTTGGTGTGAGGAGGTTATTTAGATTGAATGGCTTGGTCTGATGAGTTTATTTAGATTGATGAGCTTGGTCTGATGAGTTCACTTAGATCGATGAGCTCGGTCCAATGAGTTTACTTAGATCGATGTGCTTGGTCTGATGAGTTTACTTAGATCGATGTGCTTGGTCTGATGAGTTTACTTAGATCGATTAGCTTGGTGTGATGAGGTTATTTAGATTGAATGGCTTGGTCTGATGAGTTTACTTAGATCGATTAGCTTTCTCTGATGAGCTTAAATAGATCGATGAGCTTTCTCTGATTAGTTTACTTAGATCGATGAGCTTGGTCTGATGAGTTTACTTAGATCGATTAGCTTTCTCTGATGAGTTTAAATAGATCGATGAGCTTTGTCTGATGAGTTTACTTAGATCAAAGGGCTTGGTCTTATGAGTTTACTTAGATCGAATAGCTTTCTCTGATGAGTTTTCTTAGATCTGTGTGCTTGGTCTGATGAGTTTATTTAGATCGATGAGCTTGGTCTTATGAGTTCACTTAGATCGATGAGCTCGGTCCAATGAGTTTACTTAGATCGATGTGCTTGGTCTAATGAGTTTACTTAGATCGATGTGCTTGGTCTGATGAGTTTACTT
>NW_007738232.1:29765-30169 GCF_000696425.1 Galeopterus variegatus | reverse complement strand
CAATTAGCTCTGTCCGATGAGTTTACTTAGATCGATTAGCTTGGTCTGAGGAGTTTACTTAAATCAATGTGCCTAGTCTGATGAGTTTACTTAGATCGATGAGCTCGGTCTGATGAGTTTTCCTAGATCGACTAGCTTGGTCTGATTAGTTTTCTGAGATAGATTCGCTTGGTCTGATTAGTTTTCCTTGATCGATTAGTCAGGTCTGATTAGTAATCCTACATCGATTAGCTTGGTCTGATTATTTCTCCTAGATCGATTAGCTTGGTTGGATGAGTTTAATTAGATCAATGAGCTCGGTCTGATGAGTTGACTCAGATTGATGATCTTGCTGTGATGAATTTACGTAGATCGATGTGCTTGGTCTAATGAGTTTACTAAGATCGACGAGCTTGGTCTGATGA
>NW_007738232.1:26133-27566 GCF_000696425.1 Galeopterus variegatus | reverse complement strand
ATAATTAGCATGATTAGCTTGGTCTGATGCGTTTACTTAGATCAATGAGCTTGGTCTGATGTGTTTACTTAGACCAATGAGCTCGGTCTGATGAGTTTTTCTAGTTCGATTTTCTTGGTCGGGTTAGTTTTCTGAGATCGATTCGCTTGGTCTGATTAGTTTTCCTTGATAGATTACTTAGGTCTGATTAGTAATCCTACATCGATTAGCTTGGTCTGATTATTATTCCTAGATTGATATACTTAGTTCTGATTAGTAATCCTACATCGATTAGCTTGGTCTGATTATTATTCCTAGATTGATAANTCGATGTGCTTGGTCTGATGAGTTTACGTAGATCGATGAGCTCAGTCCGATGAGTTTACTTTGGTCGATGAGCTCTGTCTGGTGAGTTTTCACAGATAGGTGAGTTTTCTTAGATATATGTGCTTGGTCTGATGAGTTTACTTAAATCGATGTGCTTGGTGTGATGACTTTACTTAGATCGAAGTGCTTGGTCTGATGAGTTTACTTAGATCGATTACCTTTCTCTGCTGAGTTTACTTAGATCAATGAGCTTGGTCTGATGAGTTTACTTAGATCCATGAGCTTGGTCTGATGATTTGAATTAGATCGATGAGCTCGGTGCGAGGAGTTTTCTTAGATCGATGAGGTTGTTTGGATGATTTNCTCATGAGTATACTTAGAATGATTAGCTTGGTCTGATTATTTTTCCTAGATTGATAAGCTTCGTCTGATTAGTTATCCTAGATCTATTAGCTTGGTCTGATTGTACTTCCTAAATCGATTGGCTTGCTCTGATTATTTCTGCTAGATCGATTAGCTTGGTCTGATGAGTTTACTTAGATAGGTTAGCTTGGTATGATGAGTTTACTTATTTCGATGTGCTTAGTCTGATGAGTTTACTTATATCGATCAGCTTTGTCGGATTAGTTTAGTTAGATCAANGGGGTTATTTAGATTGAATGGCTTGTCTGATGAGTTTACTTAGATCGATTAGCTTTCTCTGTTGAGCTTAAATAGATCGATGAGGTTTGTCTGATGAGTTTACTTAGATCAAAAGGCTTGGTCTGATGAGTTTACTTAGATCGAATAGATTTCTCTGATGAGTTTTCTTAGATCTATGTGCTTGGTCGGATGACTTTACTTAGATCGATGAGCTTGGTGTGATGACTTTACTTAGATCGAAGGGCTTGGTCTGATGAGTTTAATTAGATTGATGAGCTTGGTCTGATGAGTTCACTTAGATCGATGAACTCGGCCCAATGAGTTTAATTAGATCGATGTGCTTGGTCTGATGAGTTTACTTAGATCAATGAGCTCGGTATGATGAGTTTACTTAGATCAATTAGCTCTGTCCGATGAGTTTACGTAGATCGATTTGCTTGGTCTGATGAGTTTACTTAAATCAATGTGCTTGGTCTGATGAGTTT
>NW_007738232.1:22470-24302 GCF_000696425.1 Galeopterus variegatus | reverse complement strand
TTACTTAGGTGGATGAGCTCGGTCTGATGAGTATACTTATATCGATGTGCTTGGTCTGATGAGTTTATTAAATTGATTAGGATGCTCTGATGAGTTTACTTAGATCAATGAGCTTGGTCTGATGAGATTACTTAGATCGATGTGTTTGGTGTGATGACTTTACTTATATTGATGCGCTTGGTCGGATGAGTTTACTTAGATCGATTAGCTTTCTCTGATGAGTTTACTTAGATCGATGAGCTTGGTCTGATAAGTTTATTTGTTCAATGAGCTCGGTCCTATGAGTTTACTTAGGTGGATGAGCTCGATCTGATGAGTATACTTATATCGATATGCTTGGTCTGATGAGTTTATTAAATTGATTAGGATGCTCTGATGAGTTTACTTAGATCGATGAGCTTGGTCTGATGAGTTTACTTATGTCAATGAGCTTAGTCTGATGAGTTTACTTAGATCGATCAGATTGGTCTTATGAGTTTTGTTAGATCAATTAGCTCTGTCAAATGAGTTTACTTAGATCGATTAGCCTGGTATGATGAGTTTTCTTAGATCAATGTGCTTGGTCTGATAAGTTTACTTAGATCAATGAGCTCGGTCTGATGAGTTTACTTAGATCGATGTGTTTGGTCTGNATCAATGAGCTCGGTCTGATGAGTTTTTCTAGGTCGATTAGCTTGGTCTGGTTAGTTTTCTTTGATCGATTAGTCAGGTCTCATTAGTCATCCTACATCGATTAACTTGGTCTGATTATTTCTCCCAGATTGATTAGCTTGGTCGGATGAGTTTACTTAGATCGATGAGCTCGGTCTGATGAGTTTACTCAGATCGATGATCTCGCTCTGATGAATGTACTTAGATCGTTGTGCTCGGTCTGATGAGTTTACTAAGATCGACGAGCTTGTTCTGATGAGTTTACTTAGATCGATGTGCTTGGTCGGATGAGTTTACTGAGATTGAAGAGCTTGGTCTGATGAGTTTACTTAGATCGAAGGGCTTGGTCTGATGAGTGTCCTTATATCTATGAGCTCAGTCTGATGATTTTACTTAGATCAATGAGCTCGGTCTGATGAGTTTACTTACATCGATGATCTTGCTCTGATGAATTTACTTAGATCGATGTGCTTGGNTCTCCTAGATCGATTAGCTCAGTCTGATGAGTTTACTTAGATCAATGAGCTCGGTATGATGAGTTTACTTAGATCGATGAGCTCGGTCTGATGAGTTTTCCTATATCGATTAGCTTGGTCTGATTGTACTTCCTAAAACGATTAGCTTGGTCTGATTATTTCTCCTAGATCGATTAGCTCAGTCTGATGAGTTTACTTAGATCAATCAGCTCTGTATGATGAGTTTAATTAGATCGATGAGCTTGGTCTGATGAGTTTCCTTAGATTGATGAGCTTTGTCTGATGAGTTTACTTAGATCGATGAGGTTGGTCTGATGAATTGACTTAGATTGATGAGCTCAGTGCGAGGAGTTTACTTAGATCGATGAGGTTGGTCAGATGATTTTAGTTAGATCGATAAGCTTGGTTAGATTAGTTTTCCTTGATCGATTAGATTGGTCTAATTAGTTTTCTGAGATTGATTCGCTTGGTCTGATTAGTTTTCCTTGATCGATTATAATAATAATCCTGCATCGATTAGCTTCGTTTGATTATTTTTCCTAGATCGATTAGCTTGGTCAGATTATTTCTCCTAGATAGATTAGCTTGGTCTGATGAGTTTTCTTATATCAATGTGCTCGGTCTGAAGAGTTTACTCAGATCAATGATCTCGCTCTGATGAATTTACCTTGATCGATTTGCATGGTCTGATATGTTTACTGAGTT
>NW_007738232.1:21480-21846 GCF_000696425.1 Galeopterus variegatus | reverse complement strand
GATGAGTTTACTTAGATCGATGAGCTCGGTCTGATGAGTTTACTTAGATCGATGAGGTTGGTCAGATGATTTTAGTTAGATCGATAAGCTTGGTTAGATTAGTTTTCATTGATCGATTAGATTGGTCTAATTAGTTTTCGGAGATGGATTCGCTTGGTCTGATTAGTTTTCCTTGATCGATTAGTCAGGTCTGATTAATAATCCTCCATCGATTAGCTTGGTTTGATTATTTTTCTTAGATCGATTATCTTTGTCAGATTATTTCTCCTAGATCGATTAGCTTGGTCTGATGAGTTTCCTTAGATCGATGTGCTCGGTTTGACGAGTTTACTCAGATCGATGATCTCGCTCTGATGAATTTACCTA
>NW_007738232.1:20125-21099 GCF_000696425.1 Galeopterus variegatus | reverse complement strand
TGAGTTTACTTAGATCAATTAGCTCTGTCTCATGAGTATACTTAGAATGATTAGCTTGGTCTGATGAGTTTTCTTAGATCAATATGCTTGGTGTAATGAGTTTACTTAGATCAAAGCTCTTGGTCTGATGAGTTTACTTAGATCAATTAGCTTTCTCTGATGAGTTTACTAAGATCGATGAGCTTGGTCTGATGAGTTTTCTTAGATTGATGACCTTGGTCTGATGATTTTATTTGATCGATGAGCTCGGTCCGATGAGTTTACTTAGATCAACGAGCTCGGTCTTATGAGTTTAATTAGATAGATGTGCTTGGTCTGATGAGTTTACTTTGATCGATGTGCTTGGTCTGATGAGTTTGCTTAGATTGAACATCTTTGTCTGATGAGTTAACTTAGACCAATGAGCTTGGTCTGATTAGTTTACTTAGATCGATTAACTCGGCCCAATGAGTTTACTTAGATCGATTTGCTTGGTCTGATGAGTTTACTTAGATCGATATGCTTGGTCAGATGAGTTTACTTAGATCGATGAGCTCGGTCAGTATAGTTTACTTAGACAGATGTGCTTGGTCTGATGAGATTACTTTGATCGATGTGCTTAGTCTGATGAGTTTACTTAAATCGATGTGCTTGGTCTGATGAGTTTACTTAGATTGATGAGCTTGGTCTCTTGAGTTTACTTAGATCAATTAGCTCTGTCTCATGAGTATACTTAGAATGATTAGCTTGGTCTGATTATTTTTCCTAGATTGATAAGCTTGGTCTGATTAGTTTTCCTAGATCGATTAGCTTGGTCTGATTGTACTTCCTAAATCGATTAGCTTGGTCTGATTATTTCTGCTAGATCGATTAGCTTGGTCTGATGAGTTTACTTAAATCAATGATGCTTGGTCTGATGAGTTTACTTACATCGATGAGCTCGGTCGGATGAGTTTTCCTAGATCGATTAGCTTGGTCTGATTGTACTTCCTAAA
>NW_007738232.1:18444-19162 GCF_000696425.1 Galeopterus variegatus | reverse complement strand
TTGGTCTGATGAGTTTACTTAAATCAATGTGCTTGGTCTGATGAGTTTACTTAGATCGAAGAGCTCGGTCTGATGAGTTTAGTTAGATCGATGAGGTTGGTCTGATGAATTTACTTAGATTGATGAGCTCAGTGCGTGGAGTTTATTTAGATCGATGAGGTTGGTCAGATGATTTTAGTTAGATCGATAAGCTTGGTTNCTAGATCGATTAGCTTGGTCTGATGAGTTTACTTAGATCGATGTGCTCGGTCTGATGCGTTTACTTTGATCGATGTGCTTGGTCTGATGAGTTTACTTAAATCGATGTCCTTGGTCTGTTGAGTTTACTTAGATCGAGGAGCTTGGTCTCTTGAGTTTACTTAGATCAATTAGCTCTGTCTCATGAGTATACTTAGAATGATTAGCTTGGTCTGATTATTTTTCCTAGATTGATAAGCTTGGTCTGATTAGTTTTCCTAGATCGATTAGCTTGGTCTGATTGTACTGCCTAAATCGATTAGCTTTGTCTGATTATTTCTGCTAGATCGATTAGCTTGGTCTGATGAGTTTACGTAGATTGGTTAGCTTGGTATGATGAGTTTACTTATATCGATGCGCTTAGTCTGATGAGTCTACTTATATCGATCAGCTTGGTCGGATTAGTTTAGTTAGATCCATTAGCTCTGTCCGGTGAGTTTACTTAGATCGATTAGCTTGGTGTGATGAATTTACTTAGATC
>NW_007738232.1:16725-17444 GCF_000696425.1 Galeopterus variegatus | reverse complement strand
TTGGTATGATTATTTCTGCTTGATCGATTTGCTTGGTCTGATGAGTTTACTTAGATCGATTAGCTTGCTATGAAGAGTTTACATATATCGATGAGCTTAGTCTGATGAGTTTACTTATATCGAATAGCTTGGTCTGATGAGTTTAATTAGATCAATTAGATCTGTCTAATTAGTTTACTTAGATCAATTAGCTTGGTCTGATGAGTTTACTTAGATCGATGGGCTCGGTCTGTTGAGTTTACGTAGATCAATGTGCTTGGTCTGATGAGTTTTCTTAGATCTATGTGCTTGGTCAGATGAGTTTACTTAGAACGATGAGCTTGGTCTTATGAGTTTACTTCAATCAGTGTGCTTGGTCTGATGAGTTTACTTTGATCGATGTGCTTGGTCTGATGAGTTTACTCAGATCGATGATCTCGCTCTGGTGAATTTACTTAGATCGATGTGCTTGGTCTGATGAGTTTACTGAGATCGATGAGCTTGGCCTGATGAGTTTACTTAGATTGATGAGCTTGGTCTGATGAGTTTATATAGATCGATGAGGTTGGTCAGAAGAGTTTAGTTAGATCGATAAGCTTGGTCTGATTAGTTTTCCTAGATTTATTAGGTTGGTCTGATAAGTTTTCTGAGATCAATTTGCTTGGTCTGATTAGTTTTCCTTGATCGATTAGTCTGGTCTGATTAGTAATCCTACATCGATTAGCTTGGTCTGATTATTT
>NW_007738232.1:16138-16605 GCF_000696425.1 Galeopterus variegatus | reverse complement strand
TGAGCTCGGTCTGATGAGTTTACTTAGATTGATGTGCTTGGTCTGATAAGTTTACTTAGATTGATGAGCTCGGTCCAATGAGTATACTTAGAACGATGAGCTTGGTCTGATGAGTTGACTTATATCAATGTGCTTGGTCTGATGAGTTTACTTAGATCGATTAGCTTGGTGTGATGAGGTTATTTAGATTGAATGGCTTGTCTGATGAGTTTACTTAGATCGATTAGCTTTCTCTGATGAGCTTAAATAGATCGATGAGCTTTGTCTGATGAGTTTACTTAGAACAAAAGGCTTGGTCTCATGAGTTTACTTAGATCGAATAGATTTCTATGATGAGTTTTCTTAGGACGATGTGCTTGGTCGGATGAGTTTACTTAGATCGATGAGCTTGGTGTGATGACTTTAAATAGATCGAAGGGCTTGGTCTGATGAGTTTAATTAGATTGATGAGCTTGGTCTGATGAGTT
>NW_007738232.1:15332-15945 GCF_000696425.1 Galeopterus variegatus | reverse complement strand
TACTTAGATCGATGAGCTTGGTGTGATGAGTTTAATTAGATCGAAAAGCTTTCTCTGATGAGTTTACTTAGATCGAGGATCTTGGTCTGATGAGTTTACTTAGATCAATGGGCTTGGTCTGATAAGTTTACTAAGAACGATAATCTCGGTCTGATGAATTTACCTAGATGGATTTGCATGGTCTGTTGAGTTTACTGAGATCGATGAGCTTGGCCTGATGAGTTTACTTAGATCGATGGGCTTGTTCTGATGAGATTACGTAGATCGATGAGCTCAGTCTGATGAGTTTACTTAGATCGATGAGCTCGGCCTGGTGAGTTTTCTTAGATCTATGTGCTTGGTCTGATGAGTTTACTTAAATCGATGTGCTTGGTGTGATGACTTTACTTAGATCGAAGTGCTTGGTCTGATGAGTTTACTTAGATCAATGAGCTTGGTCTGATGAGTTTACTTAGATCGATGAGCTCGGTCCAATGAGTTTACTTAGGTCGATGAGCTCGGTCTGATGAGTTTACTTAGATCAATGTGCTTGGTCTGATGAGTTTACGTAGATCGATGAGCTCAGTCTGATGAGTTTACTTAGATCGATGAGCTCGGCCTGGTGAGTTTTCTT
>NW_007738232.1:9577-14638 GCF_000696425.1 Galeopterus variegatus | reverse complement strand
GTCTGATGAGTTTATGTAGATCGATGAGCTCAGTCTGATGCGTTTACTTAGATCGATGAGCTCGGTCTGGTGAGTTTTCTTACATCTATGTGCTTTGTCTGATGAGTTTACTTAAATCGATGTGCTTGGTGTGATGACTTTACTNGACAACACCAAGCCAAGGGTTGAGATCCCCTTACCGGTCATCTTTATAGAAAAAAAAAAAATCTTCTTTGTCATGAAAGAAATTAGAACATGGCAATATGAACTCAGAGAAATCATCATTACACTCTACACAGGGGTTTTTTTTGTTTTTTTTTCCTTGACAGAATATTGGAGGAGACGAGGAGAGGAAGAAAGACCTAAAAAAAAGTCCTCTTCACAAAGGTAATAAAAAAGAAAACACTTTTATTATTGAATTAGCATTAAGCAAGAAAGTTGATACCCATCACAGGTAATCTTCTAAGAGATTGCAGAGACAGAAAGAAATCTTACCCTCTTACATAGCCAAGCAGATACAACACAGAACACACATATTTTCCATGATTAACAATAATTAGCCCTGAAGTAGGAGGACTTGACAGTACCATTTGTCACACGTAGTTCTTCCTAACTACCTGGTAATTGGAGTGAACATCTGTGTTAGCTATTTGGCTATATTTAGAGGAAAAACAAACTTCTCATATTCTTATGAAAGGTAATTTTACAACTTGGAAGTTAGACTTCACAATCCCACAGAAACTGGGAGACATGGGTGCTATCTCCCTGATGTTTACATTTCAGGCCCTTGTGAAAGACATTCCCAGGTCTAAAGGCCCACAAAGTCTTCAAAAGTATTGACACACATTTCAAAGAGAGGAAAAAGTACTTACAATGACAAGTTTTCTAATGTAAATGCTCAAAGAAAAAGGAGAGGGAAATCTCTTATTTTCAACTGGGAAAATTAAACCTCTTATCTTTAATTTGTATTTGTCCTTACAATCTACCTCCAGCTTGATGCTCTAAATTCCAGAAATCTACAGGTGGTGTGGTGGGAGAGGGTGTCACTGGCAGAAAAGCTATTTGACAAAAAAATCCTAAGTACTGTAGCTATGTGACTGATTGAAATAACAGTGCTTCCTTTCCAACTTCTAAAGGATCCCTACTCTCTGTCTTTCCTTAGACTTTTCTGAATCAGTTTTGAATCCATGTATGAACTGTCGCACTAGCCACTTTTGTTATGACATTTTTTAAATGGCTGGATATTGTTAGAGGGGCACAAAGTGCTGAGGACTGAAAGATTAAGAGCCCATCTTCTATATGGGGAAGATGAGACTCGAAGGCAATTTACCCAAGATCACACTATTTGGGAGGGCAGGGCCGTGAACCTGGGCTCTTTCCCTATATTGGGAAGTCCCTTGGTTTTTATAATTCTTAACAATAGCTACTATTCACTGAGTCCTTATTACATGCCAGGCGCAAAGCTCAGTGCTTCAGATGTTTATCCCAATAACATATAAACATATGTTATTTGGGGGATAAACATATGTTTATTCCCAATAGCCCAGCCAGGCAGATATAATTGTCTCCAGCTCTGTAATAACAAACACGAAACCCCAAAAGCGAAGTGACTGGTCTAGGGCTCCATACCTACAAAGTAACAGCGCTTCGGTTCGAACCCACGTTTCTCGTATTTAAACGACCGCCGTGCTGACCGGAAGTAGGACCATGTAAAAATTAAATATGAGTCACAAGGCTCACCCGTAATCCCACGGCCCAAGCGGCCTCCCGAGTTAAACCGGGAAGGCGCTCGGCCAGGGCCTCTCAAGGTCACGAGTCCCGGTCTCTAGGTGAGCGATGAGCTTAGTCTGATGAGTTTACTTATATCGATGAGCTTAGTCTGATGAGTTTACTTATATCGATGAGCTTAGTCTGATGAGTTTACTTATATCGATGAGCTTAGTCTGATGAGTTTACTTATATCGATGAGCTTAGTCTGATGAGTTTACTTATATCGATGAGCTTAGTCTGATGAGTTTACTTATATCGATGAGCTTAGTCTGATGAGTTTACTTATATCGATGAGCTTAGTCTGATGAGTTTACTTATATCGATGAGCTTAGTCTGATGAGTTTACTTATATCGATGAGCTTAGTCTGATGAGTTTACTTATATCGATGAGCTTAGTCTGATGAGTTTACTTATATCGATCAGCTTGGTCGGATTAGTTTAGTTAGATCAATTAGCTCTGTCCGATGAGTTTACTTAGATCGATTAGCTTGGTGTGATGAATTTACTTAGATCAAACGGCTTGGTCTGATGAGTTTTATTAGATTGATGAGCTCGGTCTGATGAGTTTACTCATATTGATGATCTTGCTGTGATGAATGTACGTAGATCGATGTGCTTGGTCTGATGAGTTTACTAAGATCGACGAGCTTGGTCTGATGAGTTTACTTAGATCGAAGGGCTTGGTCTGATAAGTTTATGTTGATCGACGAGCTCGTTCTGTTGTGTTTAGTTAGATGGATGATCTCAGTGTGATCAGTTTACTTAGGTCAATGAGCTCGGTTGGTGAGTCTACTTAGAACGATGGTTCGGTGGGACCGAGATGTCTCTAGGCACGCGTGGGGGCCGCGTTCCGGTAGGTGGGCAGCGTCGGGTCCGGGGGCGCCCTGGTGTCCTCGCCGTCCAGCCGCTCTCTCCCGCGCCTCTGTGAGGCGGGAATCGCGGGAGGCGGGCGCTCGGCCGGAACCGGGGCCGGGCGGCGGCCAGAGCTGCGCCCCGTGCCTGCGCACATTCGGTGTAGCGGGCGGTGGCCTGCGGCCTCTGGCACAGATGCCCGGGCTTATTGGGGATGTAAGTGGCCGCCCTCTCCCGAGCGCTTTTCTGCATTTTACAGATGAGGAAGGTGAGGCTCGGAGAGAGCCCGGAATCGAACCTGGTTCTTGGAGCCTGCGCCTCCAACTGCTAAGTGCACGGTCTCTGCTTTTGGCGCGTGCTGCCAGGTTATGAGGGGGAGGGGCTGCGCCCGCTCTCAGCAATCTGCCATCTGTCGCCTCCTGTTCAAGGAGGCCAACGTCGCACTGTAGGGTTCTCGGCCTGGTTCGTATACTTCGAGGTTCTGGAAGTTAAGTGACCTTTGGTCGGCTCAGGCCAGCACAGATGCGTGCCTTTAATCAGGCAGTTGCTGAACCGGAAACACCAGCTTAAATTCTTATAGAATCTCATTTTAAATTTCTTTCTTGAGTTAATGTGCAACGGAAAAGGCTTTGGAACTAAAGGTAAACCGGAGTTCAGATCATATGACCTGAGACAGGTGGGGAACCCAAAATCTGTGTGATCCCTGTGCTGGCCAGCTGCCAAAAAAAAAAAAAAAAAAGATCTCTGTGAGACAGAAGGCATTCAACAAGGTAGTTCCCGTAGTAGACCCCTGGCTGGATCCACTGATGTCACTTGGTGACAAAGACCCCCGGGTAAGATTTGGAGTAATGGGGACTGCCTTGCAAGTGACCTTACTAGGTCTCTTACTAGGTCTCTTTACTAGGTCTCTTTCCGTGGGGTTGTGAGGATCTTGGCACAGCTGAGGGACAGTTTCTCTGCAGAAATATCCAACACTCTAAAGACAGTGATGCTGCAGTGAGCTCTGTTGGGCTGGGTGACCAGCAGGTGTTACTGAATGCTAATGAAGAAGTCTTTAAGATCCCCAGGTTTATTTATTTATTTTTTATTTTTTGTGGCTGGCTGGTGCAGGGATCTGAACCCATACTCTTGATGTCATAAGGCTACACTCTAACCAACCGATCTAACCGGGCAGCCCCTCAGGTTTCTTTAATAACGATAATCACTAAATTTTTTTTCTTTTTTTTTGAGTACTTTGTGCTTGGCACTGTTCTTAGTGCTTTACCCCTGATGTCACAGCCAGCTTCAGAACTGTCGTTATCCCTGTGTTAGATGTGAGGCAACTGACACACGGAGATGTCAGGAACCGGGGTCACTCAGTAGTAAGTGGCAGAGCGAGATTTGAACTCACCACCCTTCCTGTAATGAGCTTCAGCATGCACATCCTCAGGTGTGGCCCTTCGCTGTTGGGAAGTGGGAGAACTGGAGGTGTCCAGCCTGTGAGAACTGCTCTTTTACATAAGGAAACTTGGTCTTCTCCGATTGGATTTCTCTAGTTGTTTTAGTTTCAAATTTCACAGATGGTTTAAGAAACAGCTTAAGACCAGAGTTTCTAGAAAACAGAAACTTGTAAAATATGTAACGTCAAGGTCAAAATCTGTTTTCCTGTCTTTGCTCTTATCCTTGGGGCCTTTGGATCTCATCTCCTGTGACTCTGCTTTCTTCCCCAGTTCAGCCACATGAGCCTGATTTCTGTCCCTTGGCAAGACAACTCCCTCCTATCTTAGGGCTTTGCACTTGGTGTTTGCTCTGCCCCCAGATCTTATATGTTTGGCTCCTTTCCACCATTCAGATTTCAGCTCAGGCACTTTCCATGGCCCAGTCTAAAGTAAAAATAGCCCGCCACCCATTTATTGTCCTCAGAGCAGTCAACACCACCTGAAATGATCTTGTGTGTACTTCTTGTTCACTTGTTTATAAATTTGTTTCTCTTAAGAGCAGAGACTCTGTCTTATTGACCCCTGTGTCCTTAATTCCTAGCTCTGCCTGGAACATAGGAATTGCTCAAAAAATGTTTGTTGAATGAATGAATGAATTCATTGTAGGCTAATAGCAGTGGCGTAGAGCTCTTAGATATCAAAAGCCTATTTTGAATTAAACATTGAATTACCATATGATCCAGCAATTTCACTTTTGGGTAAAAGAATTAAAAGCTGAGACTCAAGCAGATATTTGTACACCAATGTTCATAGCATCGTAACTCACAATAACTAAAAGGTGGAAACAGCCCAAATATTCATCCACAGATGAATGGATAAACAAAATGTGATGTATGCACAGACATACAGTGGAAGATTATTCAGCCTTGAAAAGGAATTAAATTCTGACACNAGTTCACTTAGATCGATGAACTCGGCCCAATGAGTTTAATTAGATCGATGTGCTTGGTCTGCTGAGTTTACTTAGATCGATATGCTTGGT
>NW_007738232.1:8106-8678 GCF_000696425.1 Galeopterus variegatus | reverse complement strand
GGCTTGGTCTGATGAGTTTAATTAGATTGATGAGCTTGGTCTGATGAGTTCACTTAGATCGATGAGCTCGGTCCAGTGAGTTTACTTACATCGATGTGCTTGGTCTGATGAGTTTACTTAGATCGATATGCTTTCTCTGATGAGTTTAAGTAGATCGATAAGCTTTGTCGGATGAGTTTACTTAGATCGAAGGGCTTGGTCTGATGAGTTTAATTAGATTGATGAGCTTGGTCTGATGAGTTCACTTAGATCGATGAACTCGGCCCAATGAGTTTAATTAGATCGATGTGCTTGGTCTGATGAGTTTACTTAGATCGATATGCTTGGTCAGATGAGTTTACTTAGATCGATGAGCTCAGTCAGTATAGTTTACTTAGACAGATGTGCTTTTTCTGATGAGTTTACTTTGATCGATGTGCTTGGTCTGATGAGTTTACTTAAATCGATGTAATTGGTCTGATGAGTTTACTTAGATTGATGAGCTTGGTCTCTTGAGTTTACTTCGATCAATTTGCTTGGTCAGATGAGTTTACTTAGATCGATGAGCTCAGTCAGTATAGTTTACTTAGACA
>NW_007738232.1:5384-6294 GCF_000696425.1 Galeopterus variegatus | reverse complement strand
ATGAGTTTACTTAGGTCGATGAGCTCGGTCTGATGAGTTTACTTAGATCGATGAGCTCAGTCTGATCAGTTTACTTAGATCGATGAGCTCGGTCCAATGAGTTTACATAGGTCGATGAGCTCGGTCTGATGAGTTTACTTAGATCGAAGTGCTTGGTCTGATGAGTTTACTTAGATCGAATAGCTTTCTCTGATGAGTTTACTTTGATCGATGCGCTCGGTCTGATGAGTTTACTCAGATCGATTATCTCGCTCTGATGAATTTAGTTAGATTGATGGGCTTGGTCTAATGAGTTTACTTTGATCGATGAGCTCGGTCTGATGAGTTTACTCAGATTGATGAGCTTGGTCTGATGAGTTTACTTAGATCGATGAGTTTGGTCGAAGAGTTTAGTTAGATCGATAAGCTTGGTCTGATTATTTCTGCTAGATTGATTAGCTTGGTCTGATGAGTTTACATAGATCGATCAGCTTGGTCTGATGAGTTTACTTAGATCAATGTGCTTGTACTGATGGGTTTACTTAGACCATTGTGCTTGGTCTGATGAGTTTACTTAGATCGATGAGCTTGGTCTGATGAGTTTACTTAGATCGAATAGCTTTCTTTGATGAGTTTACTTTGATCGATGCGCTCGGTCTGATTAGTTTACTCAGATCGATTATCTCACTCTGATGAATTTAGTTAGATTGATGTGCTTGATCTGATGAATTTAATTAGATTGATGTGCTGGTTTGATAAGATTACTTAGATCGATGAGCTCGGTCCGATGAGTTTACTTAGGTCGATGAGCTCGGTCTGATGAGTTTACTTAGATCGATGTGCTTGGTCTGATGAGTTTACTTAGATCGATGAGCTTGGTCTGATGAGTTTACTTAGATCGAATAGCTTTCTCTGATGAGTTTACTTTGAT
>NW_007738232.1:4010-4487 GCF_000696425.1 Galeopterus variegatus | reverse complement strand
GATGAGGTTGGTCAGAAGAGTTTAGTTAGATCGATATGCTTGGTCTGATTAGTTTTCCCAGAGTAATTAGCTTGGTCTGATAAGTTTTGTGCGATCAATTTGCTTGGTCAGATTACTTTTCCTTGATCGTTTAGTCAGGTCTGATTAGTAATCCTACATCGATTAACTTGGTCTGATTATTTCTCCTAGATCGATAAGCTTGGTTGGATGAGTTTACTCAGATCGATGATCTCACTGTGATGAATGTACTTAGATAGATGTGCTTGGTCTGATGACTTTACTAAGATCGATGAGCTTGGTGTGATGAGTTTACTTAGGTCAATAAGCTCGGTCTGATGAGTTTATTCAGATCGATGATCTCGCTCTGATGAATTTACTTAGATCGATGTGCTTGGTCTGATGAGTTTACTGAGATCGATGATCTTGGTCTGATGAGTTTACTTAGATCGATGAGCTTGGTCTGATGAGTTTACTTAG
>NW_007738232.1:1863-2447 GCF_000696425.1 Galeopterus variegatus | reverse complement strand
GATGAGTTTATTTAGATACATTTGCTTGCTCTGATGTGTTTATTTAGATCGTTGAGCTTGGTCTTATGAGTTTACTTAGATCGATGAGCTTGGTCTGATGAGTTTACTTAGATCGATGAGCTTGGTGTGATGAGATTACTTAGATCGAAGGACTTGGTATGATGAGTTTATTTAGATACATTTGCTTGCTCTGATGAGTTTATTTACATCGTTGAGCTTGGTCTTATGAGTTTACTTAGATCGATGAGCTTGGTCTGATGAGTTTACTTAGATGGATGAGCTCGGTCTGATGAGTTTACTTACATCGATAAGCTCAGTCTGATGAATTTATATAGATCAATGTGCTTGGTCTGATGAGTTTACTTGGATCGATGAGCATGGTGTGATGAGTTTACTTAGATCGATGGGTGGGGTCTGATGAGTTTACTTGGATCGATGAGCTCGGTCTGATGAGTTTACTTAGATCGATGTGCTTGGTTTGATGAGGTTTCTTAGATGTATGTGCTTGGTCTGATGAGTTTACTTAGATCGATCAGCTTGTTGTGATTACTTAACTTAGATCGAAGGGCTGGGTCTGATGAGTT
>NW_007738232.1:0-390 GCF_000696425.1 Galeopterus variegatus | reverse complement strand
ATGAGTTTACTTAAATCGATGAGCTTGGTGGGATGAGTTTACTTAGATCGATGTGCTTGCTGTGATGTGTTTAATTGATCGATGTGCTTTGTCTGATGACTTTACCTAGATTGATCCTCTTGGTCTGATGAGTTAACTTAGACCAATGTGCTTGGTCTGATGAGTTTAATTACATCGATCATCTTTGTGTGATGAGTTTCCTTAGATCGATGATCTCGGTCTGATGAGTTTACTTTGATCGATGAGCTCGGTCTGTTGAGTTTACTTTGATCGATGAGCTCGGTCTGATGAGTTTCCTTGAATCGATGAGCTTGGTCTGCTGAGTTTATTTAGATCAATATGCTTGGTCTGATTAGTTTACTTAGATCGATGAGCTTGGTGTGATGAGTT
>NW_007738231.1:44154-45866 GCF_000696425.1 Galeopterus variegatus | reverse complement strand
GTTGAGCTAAATTGCTGCTTTGCTGCTGATTCTCTGGGGAAGGCTTTTTGTACAGCTCAGGGTTTTTTGTTTTGTTTTGTTTTTGTCCTTTTTGAGACCAGCCGCACTGCGCTCAGCCAGTGAGCGCTGTGAGCGCCCTGGTCATCCCTATATAGGATCCGAACCCGCGGCGGGAGCGCTGCTGCACTCCCAGCGCTGCACTCTCCCAAGTGCGCCATGGGCTCGGCCCTAAAATTTTTTTTAAATGTGGAATTTATAAGAGGGGAAAAAAATCCAGAAAACACAAAACCCTGAAGTATAAATTTCAGAAAAACCAAGATTTAAAACATGCAGTCTTGGGGGTAAGGGCAATATTGTCTCCAACAGGGAGAAAATGGTTCTTGATGGTGAAAAAAATCTGCATCAGCAGATATACTATATATCTGTGGGACTAAAACTTTATAGGAAAGGAGGCAATTAGAGGGAAAATGTCTAAAAAGGCTCCAAAGGGGGTAATAATTAAAATCTTTAGAAATGCCAATATAAGGAAAAATGTAATATAGATGCATATGTTTTTCCTATATGAAAAACTAGAAATTCATTTATAGATTTAATGGAATTCCAATAAAAACATGCATGTCTAGAAATTGGCAAGTTATTCTGAAATTCACTGGAGAGAATAAAATGAGATGTATTAGATAATATTATTAGTGTTTACTCTCACACTTTAATAATTAAAAGAGTGTTGTACTTTTGGCATCAGTATGCACATTGAGATCAGGCAAGAAAGTCTGAAATAAGTGAGAATTATTTTATGATAAAGGCAGCATTACAAATTAGTGAAGAGGAAGATTATTATCAATCAATGGTTCTGGAATGATCAATCAACTAGTTGGATAAAAACATTATTGAAGCTCTCCCTCATAATACAGAATAATATATGTAACATAATAATCTAGATAGATTAAAGAATGAACACAGTCAAGGCAATGAAACAATGGAAACATGATATGCCTGGAAGAAAACATACAGGGATATCTTCCTCATTTGGTGACTGAGAGGGCTTTTGGAAAACATAATTTATCTGTTATAGTGAAAACAGATGAGATAAAGAAAAAACTTATTAATTTAACCAAATAAAAAATAAAAAGATCTATCTCAAAGAATTTTTATAAACAAATAAAACTTAAAAGCAACAAACTGAAAAATATTTGGAATATTTTCATGTATGACGACAGTTAACATCCTTGAGAAATAAAGAGCTCCTACGTGTCACTAAGGTGAACATGAGGATGCAATTAAATATGGACAGCAGGCGTAGCAAGCAGTTCTTAAAAGAAAGGCCAATGAGGTCAGTTTTCAGCTTATGAAAAACCTGTTAATTCATCATGAACTCAAAAACTACAGATGAAATTTAAATGGGTTTTTTTTGCTTCTTTCAGTCTGCAATGACTGACCAAAAACGCCTGTTATCTGGAGGTTTGGGGGGAAAATGGTGCTCACATAACACTGCTGGACAGAGTGTAGACTGGTATAGCCTCCCTTAAGAGAGGGGGGCTTGGCTTTTAAAATCTCCTTTAAAAATCTCCTTTTTTAAAAATCTCCTTTAGTTCTGGGCCGGCCCAGTGGCGCACTGCTACAGTGCACCGCTTGGGAGCGCGGCGGCGCTCCCGCCGAGGGGTCGGATCCCACATACAGACTGGCCGCCCACTCGCCGCGCGAGGCCCGCGCCC
>NW_007738231.1:36099-43196 GCF_000696425.1 Galeopterus variegatus | reverse complement strand
AGATCTATCTCAAAGAATTTTTATAAACAAATAAAACTTAAAAGCAACAAACTGAAAAATATGTGGAATATTTTCACGTATGACGACAGTTAACAACCTTGAGGAATAAAGAGCTCCTACGTGTCACTAAGGTGAACATGAGGATGCAATTAAATATGGACAGCAGGCGTAGCGAGCAGTTCTTAAAAGAAAGGCCAATGAGGTCAGTTTTCAGCTTATGAAAAACCTGTTAATTCATCATGAACTCAAAAAATACAGATGAAATTTAAATGGGTTTTTTTTTTGCTTCTTTCAGTCTGCAATGACTGACCAAAAACGCCTGTTATCTGGAGCTTTGGGGGGAAAATGGTGCTCACATAACACTGCTGGACAGAGTGTAGATTGGTATAGCCTCCCTTAAGAGAGGGGGGCTTGGCTTTTAAAATCTCCTTTTTTAAAAATCTCCTTTAGCTCAATTCTACTTCCAGGTTTTTATTCAAAGTAATACTTCTGGATATGACAAACACTGATAAACAAGAATGTTTGTTGGTATATTAGTTATCATAATGAAAAATTAGAAACAAATTGTCTTCAGCAATAGGAAAATAGTTAACCATGTATATCTGTACTGTAGAATACTAAGCAGGCATGAAACGGTCTGTTTTGGAAGACTAATCATGTGAGCCAAAATTCATCATCCACAGTAATTACAAAATGCTAGGCAATATGACCCCATTAAAAAATTGCATATGTTCACAGAAAAAGATAAGAAATGAGATATATAGAATCACTAACAGTGGTTATCTCTGGATGGTGGGCTTAAGGGCGAGTTTCTTTTTTCTTTATGCTTTTCTATAATTGAACATTTTTGTTTAATAGCCATTTATTATTCTAAATAGATACCTAGATCAGAATAAAAGTCAATTAATGTTATGATTAAAAATACATTGCTTTGCAGGATCCCAGATGCAATTGATCTGCAATGTCACTGGCCAGTTGAAAGACTCTGTCTATTGGAAGTGGAACGGGTCCTTCATTGATGAATACAATCCGGTGCTGGTGGAAGATTATAAAATGTAAGTCTGCAAAGAGCCAGTCAATCTTGGATTAAATTTCATGTCACATTTCATACAACCTTGATGTTTAATCTATTAATGAAGGTTGGTGGGTAGATGATTGGTCGTAACCCTTTGTTGCCCATTTTGAGTTTTGCTAAGCTGAACAGGATTTATAAGATCTTATACATTTAAGATAAAAATACATGCCATCGTGGTACAAATTCTAGACCACTTAGAAGCCTTTCTCTTAAATTCAGTTATACATGTTGCAACATTCCAATAAAACAATTGTCCTGAATTCCTCTTCATGTTTTTTAAGTAGTTTAGAAAAGACTCACTAAGCGGGGTCAAGAATCAGACAGGCCCCTGCTCCAAAGCCTCTGCTGGCTTTCTGCTCTGTCTCTGTAGGAGAAGGATTTACTGGCTTCCTATTCTCTCTCCTTCACATCACCTGCAAAGACCTCTGTCATCTGCCCCAACCTACTCTTGTTTAGTATATTCTTCTCTATGCCCCATGGTGATCAAAATGTATGTGTTCATATTCTTCTCCTTGGAAGCTGGTAATTTTAATTTGATTTCTCTGCTTCTGAGTCTACTACTGATAATGGTCTTGGAGCTATAAAACCTCAGATTGGTGTTGCCAGAAGCCTGATTGTTATGCCTGTTGTTGGGGTGGGTGATTATTTCAGCTGCAATTTATGTGACAGTAAAGAAATAAACCAGATATTCCTGTCTTACTTGTGGTTGATGCAATTTACTTACACAACTTTATTTACTCTCTCTTGAACAGTCTGGAAAATCCTTCAAATAAAAAAAGAAGTACAGTCATCACAATGGTTAATATTTCAGAAGTTCAAAGTAGATTTTATCTATATCCATTTGTCTGTTTAGCCAAGAACACATATGCCATGAATGTAGCATATATCCAATTAATACATCCAGGTAAGCAACGAGCTGTTTCTCTGAAGGGCAATTTTGTTTTACTGTAGTAAGATGCCGTGACCTTGAGGTCTGCAGTGCTATTTCCTCTACCTGGAACACTCTTTACTTCTTCACCTGGGTAACTTCTGTTCCTCTTACACTTCTCAGCTGAATTATCTCTTCTTCTAGGAAGCTTTCCTATCCTGCTTCCTGCCCTTACACCAGCTCTTTGCCCAAATAGGCATGGTTAGGGGCTCTGTAATATACTTCTGTAGCACCATATGTCCCCATCAAAGGATCACAGGATCAGCCGTTCTCAGTTTTCTTTATTTGACTGTAATTCTGTGATGCGGCCGACCATTTATTCTACTTATTGTTCTATTTTCAGAGGTAGCAGAAACTTAAGTCTGGTACAATATAGATTCCCAATAAATATTTTTAAGTAAATGACTACATCATGGATAGAAAGGGGAAACCTAAATATCCACTTTGCAAAGAGGATGTCAGAAGTTATTGATCTTCATGAATTGGTAAAATCAAACATGGTATTAAAAGTATTCATGAAGGGGCCAGCCCAGTGGTGCACTCCATAGAGTGCGGCACTTGGGAGCGCGGCAGCGCTCCCGCCAAGGGTTCGGATCCCATATAGAGACCGGTCTGCTCACTGGTTGAGCGCGGTGCGGGCGCAACACCGAGGATTGCGATCCCGTTACCGGTCACGAAAAAAGACAAAAAAAAGGAAAAAAAAATTCATGAAACATTTTAAGGTTATTGGTAGTTGAATTAAAAATAGAGTATTTATAAATATGAAGGGACTTCAAAAAGTTTGAGGAAAAATAGAATTAAAATATAATACAAATCTTTCCATGAACTCTTTGAAGACCCCTTGTATGTACATGGAAAAATATATAAAAGGACCTACAGACAAACTATCAGAATTAGTAAATGAATTTAGCAAGATTATTAGGGAGATCTTGTGTGTGTGTGTGTGTGTGTGTGTGTGTATAATTTCTGTGTATATCTAAATACCAAGAACATAAAAATAGAAATTAAATTTAAAAGATAACATTTATGATAGCATTAAAAATCATCAAATACTTAAAAGGAAATCTAGTAAAAGCTGTTCAAGACCTCTGCAATACAAACTAAAAAACCATTTTTGAGATAAATTGGAAAAGACCTAAATAGATAGAGGGGTATACAATGCTCATAGATTGAAAGACTAAATTTAATAAAGATGTTATTTCTCCTTATAGATCTAGAACAATTCCCATCAAAATCTCAACAGTGTTTGTGCAAGTGTGGCTGTGGGTTTGTATGGGATCTGTGGGGCACATGTATAATAAATGGGCAGATTTATTCTAAAAGTCATATGGAAATGTAAAGGACTAAGAAGAGTAAATCTGGAGGATTTATATTACAAATATCATGATCTTGTATGAAGCTATAGTAATTAAGACTGTAAATGTGTGCTATCACTTGGGCCAGTTGATACTGGTCTGGAAAATGATATATGATGATTTCTACTTCACACCAAAATTAATTCCAGATGGATCAAAGATCTAAATTGGAAAAGTAAAATAGTAAAGCTTTTAGATTTTCTTTTTTGGATGCCTACATGGTCCCTGACATTTAGAAGGCACTTTCTTCTTCTTTTTTCTTCTTCTCCAGCCCCCTCCACCTCACCTTCCCCATCCCCACCTTTTCCCTCTCCCCTTTCTGCTCTGTAATCATTGGATGAATAATTGCAGAGAGGCCAGAAAGATATGGAAATGTGAAACATTCCCTAAATCCCCATCTTTCCTTTAGCCCAGCTTTGGCTTTTCCCAACTGACTCTCCTACCTCAGTGAACTTTTGTAGGCTTTTGGGTGATTTTGGCTTTTGCTTGTTTTTACTGTGGAGTGCTCTGTAGTCTGGTTTTTGGTATTTTTTCTGTGTTATTGTGCATTATGCTATGTAGGTAGAAATTTAATACAATGCACCTTAATTTTATATAGTATTTATATATAGATTGCTTTGTACATTGGTATCCATTATTAAGTGATAATAATGAATAGTTAATACTGTCTGAATGCAGGCCAATCCCAAATATAGTTTCTCTGGGATGCAAATGTTCAATTTGCTATGCTCAAATTTTTATTTTGTTTTGGTTCTAATATTTTTTCCTCTCTTTTCTGCTGTAGTCCCTGATTTCCAGGAGCATACGATTGGTGTGTTTGTCACATTAATAATCATAATTACATGCTCTGTTTTCATCTATAAAATCTTCAAGGTTGACATTGTTCTTTGGTACAGGGATTCTTGCTATGATTTCCTCATGAAAAAAGGTATAATTTTATATTCAATGTGATATTTTCTTGTTGGAGAGAGGGAATAGTTTCAAAATGAAAGATGCATATACAAGAATAGTAGTTATTCTAACACGTGATTATAGTTTTATAACTGGCTAGGTTGAATATCATTGTTTTCTAAGTTACTTTAGCATTCATACTGGTAGGATAAACAGGTGTTTAGAGCATCTGTTTATAAATTCATTTATTCAGAAGCCATTGTTGAGGACTCCTCTGGACTGGTTAGGACATAGATCCCTCCACAATCTGCCTTCAAATGAAAGAAGTGATTAGATTTTCATGCATTGAGGAGGCTTTCTCTTTTTTTTCTGTTTAAACCTTGCAAAAAACTAATACCACAATAATATATGAAAGGAAGAATGGGAAGAATTGAAGACCGAGGCATTGGGGGAAGAAGGTGAGAACAGGATAGTTCCATACTGGCAGTATGTGAGGTGGCCCTCAAACACAATATAAGGACAACTTTATAGTAAAACACAGTAAATAGAAACCTTGTAAGAGAGAAATGCTTTAAAAAGGCATTATACTTTTTGTATTGCTGCTTTAATTGGGCCATTGTGCAAAAAATATTAATTCATTAAGAAATGCACGTTTGATATTGACTTTACCAGATTTTTTATTTTTCCTTTTGGTTCTAAATATATTACATTTTCCCCTTAGCTTCAGATGGAAAGACCTATGATGCATATATACTATATCCAAAGACCCTTGGGGAAGGGTCCACCTCTAACTCAGATATTTTTGTGTTTAAAGTCTTGCCTGAGGTCTTGGAAAGACAGTGTGGATACAAGCTGTTTATTTATGGAAGGGATGACTACGTTGGGGAAGGTATGTATGTCATGGAATAAAAGAAAAGGCTTGCTGTAAAAGTAATTGCCAAAGTTTGGGTTCTATCTTTCCAAAGACTATGGCATCAGTACACATATTTGACAATTTTAAGAACCTTTTTAGTGGTGTTTGATGATGATTTTCACATTTGTTGAATGCAAAGTACTCACTTCTCTTATTGTTGGAGCAATAATTAATTTCTGTTTAGTTTTGGAAAACTTAATTACTAATTAGATCCAATAATTATAATAAAATTGGAGTGGAATAGATCAATGATTTAACAAAAAGTTTTAAAAAAATTTTTTTTTTTCCTTTTTCTCTTTTTTCGTGTCCGGCAACGGACCGCAACCCTCAGTGTCGCGCCCATACCGGACTGGGACCGGCAACGGGACCGCAACCCTCGGTGTTGCTCCCGCACCTTGCTCAGCCAATGAGCGGGAACCAGTCTGTATGTGGGATCTGAACCCTCGGCAGGAGCACCACCACACTCCCAAGCGGCGCAGCGCCACCGGGCCGACCCAAGTTTTAAAATTTTTGACTGAAAGTTTTCTGAGTTCTAAATGATATATTTGACTTTTGTGGGCCAATTCTTGAGCCATTCTATAAAATGGGAAACTCCTTTAATCTTAAGGAAGGCAAGAAATATAGGGGATGGGTGGGGAAGAACCCTATGAGGTTTTGGTTCTGGAGGTAATGATTATAAATTGAAATTTCTATGTTGTGCTTCATGTTTTTCAGACATTGTTAAGGTCACTAATGAAAACGTAAAGAAAAGCAGGAGGCTGATTATCATTTTGGTCAGAGAAACATCAGGCTTCAGCTGGCTGGGTAGTTCCTCAGAAGAGCAAATAGCCATGTATAATGCTCTCGTTCAGGATGGAATTAAAGTTGTCCTGCTTGAGCTGGAGAAGATCCAAGACTATGCGAAAATGCCAGAATCCATTCAGTTCATTAAGCGGAAACATGGGGCCATCCGTTGGTCAGGAGATTTTACAGAGGGATCGCAGTCTGCAAAGACAAGGTTCTGGAAAAACGTCAGGTACCACATGCCAGTCCAGCGGCGGTCACCTTCATCCAAACAACAGTTACCGTCCCAGGATGCTGTACTGGACTCTAAGGAGAAACTGCAAAGAGAGGTTCACGTGACTCTGGGGTAGCGGAGAAGCTTGGCCCAGGGTTCTTTGGGTCGTGCTGTCTTGTGGCATTGTGGCTGGGCCATGCCTTCTACTGACCTCTGCAGTCATAAAATGTGCCTGTCTAGTCCGTTATCCCCAAGGTCACCTGGAACCAGATCATTAAGGGAGCAGGACGTGCTGTCAGTAGCAGGCCAGGGCAATTCAGAGCAGAGGGCTTGGGAAGGCCTTTAAAAAGAGTGACAAATATCCTGGCTGAATGTCTGAACTGCTGGGAAAGGGCACCGAGATGGCCGGGGGCCCTGTCTGGCGAACCCATAGAGTCCCTGGCCCTGGAGTGGCTCTCCGGGGCAGTGCAGTGAGGCCGACACCTCACAGAGGAAGACAGACGTGTCCTTGGACAATTGCCATTCACTTGCATTTCCTTAGGCATCGGCAGCCAACGCCCAGTTTTGGAAGACCACGTTGTATTTCATAGACCTTGGAAAGTGTCACTCAGTGAGCAAAAGGGTTCTCCAGGATCCCGAAGTTTTGAAATCACCTTAGCTTTCTGCAGGACAAAGCCTTCAAAGCAACACAGCCGCTGCTGGAGCAGCCCCTCGCTTCCTTGCAAGGACAGCTGCGGGTGGCTTCCTCCCCGGCTGCCACCGCGCGGCCACGGACCTGCCGTCCTCCGTAGGACACCGCCGAGTCCTGCCTCTGCCGCAGGCCTGCGAGGGCCTCCTGTTCTGGAACGTACCTCCCGAGTCCTCCCGCCGCGGGTCACGCCACCCCGACTCCTCCACCTGTCCCCTCCCCGCTGTCCTGCCCCGTGGACTCCGGGGTC
>NW_007738231.1:34260-35565 GCF_000696425.1 Galeopterus variegatus | reverse complement strand
GGCCACGGACCTGCCGTCCTCCGTAGGACACCGCCGAGTCCTGCCTCTGCCGCAGGCCTGCGAGGGCCTCCTGTTCTGGAACGTACCTCCCGAGTCCTCCCGCCGCGGGTCACGCCACCCCGACTCCTCCACCTGTCCCCTCCCCGCTGTCCTGCCCCGTGGACTCCGGGGTCAGCCTCTGCCCTCGCCCGCGCTTTCCCCAGCTGCCCACAACATACTGACGTTCAAAATGTGCCCCAACTCCACAGTCCCCGAGAGACGTTCCCTTGGAGACTCCGGTCGCGTGGGGGCGGCTGTCCCCTCTGCAGCCCAAACCTGCGTCCCTGACGGGCTGTGCGTCTCTCTCTGCCCCTTGCTGCTGCCACACGTCATTTGCACACAGGACACATATTTGCATGGCGCTTCATTGTTGAAAAATGTCTCAGATTATGTTGTTTCATTTTCTCAATTATTCTAATTTTAGAGAGAGAGAAAGTGACCGATTTAAAAAGAAAAATTACACTTAGCTCTTTTGGACCTTGGACTTGAATCTCCATTTCTGGCTTCTTGTCCAGTGCTCTGAATACTCAGTTTCAGGTCAATAACTGTCCGCCTGACTCCCACCTTGGCACTTTTGTGACACGAAATGATAATCTTCTAGGAAGTGACTCGGTCTAAGAATGCGTTTATTTAAGAAACCAAATTCCAAACTTTTGAGTGCCAAAATTTACAAAAATTGTTTATATTTTATAAAAACTTTCCTACTTTTATATTATTTTCCTAAACATAAATATTTCGTAGTCAATTGTAAAAACGAAAGCAAATTGGGGGTTTTTTTTGGTATAGAAAAAATGTATTTTTAAAATTTGATCACCGCCCTCAGGATAATTTGAGAAATGTGAAAAACCGCAAAGCCAAGTTTATGTGCCATTTTTTACAGGACACATGCACAGTTTTAAAAGTCTTATGAATGTGGATGGCCTTCTGGTTTTTACATTTTTTCATATCTAATATTATGGGTGAACACAAACTTTTATTTGGCAGAATTTTTCTCCCCTAAAGTAATCAGAGCCAGACAGAGTCACACAGTTCAAAGTTTTGACTTTTTCTACCTGTTTCTTCCTGGGTCTGATTTGACAGCATTGAGTAGCAGTGCTGCTGTGGAGCTGCCGTTCTAAAAGAAAGGGCCTAGTTTTCATTTGGCAGAACACACAGACTATTGCCAGAATTGGAGGTATTGTCACACCCCAAAAGGCCTAATATTTAAAATTTTAATTTTGCTGATGATTTTTAGTCTGTCATCTAGAAAATATTTTGGCAGGCATA
>NW_007738231.1:27459-33085 GCF_000696425.1 Galeopterus variegatus | reverse complement strand
GCCACTGGTCAAACAGTGAGCCCTGACTCCCAGCATGTGGCCTCAGCTGTATCCAACTGTTTGCTTGATTCGAAAATGGATTCAAATATCTTGTTTTTATTAACCCTTTACCTGTCCAAAAAATGATAGGGGCAATATTTATATAGACCTTTACATCTTACAAAAGGCTTCCATTTATTTTCTCCTTTGACCCAGGAGGTGGGCAGAATTGAAGAACTGGGTGTCCCAAATGCATACTCTAAAGCTGGAAAACTCTGAAGGTCAGAGAGCCCTTCACAGCTGGTCAGTGCCTCCTTGTTCTGACCTCACAGCAATTCCAGTGGGCAGGTGGCTCTGTTAATACCTGGGGAGACAGGGAAGTGGCAGGGAGGTGGCAGATCAGTTTAGAGTCTGAGAGAGACCACTATAAATGCTGCCTTCACCATCTACCTGGTGTGAAACCCTAGACTACATGAGCTCCAGTATCCTCACCTGTAAAACAGGTATGATACCTAACTCAGAGCTGTGTAAGGATTGGAAAGATTATTATGACAAGCATAGTGCCTAGCATATAGCAGGTCCTCAGAAAATGGTAGCTTTGTAGTAGCAATTCTATGAATAAACTTGGTTGTCTTAAGACGTATTAGAATCTTCAAATAGAATGTGTAGAGAGGAGCTGTAAAGACAAGAAGCGGCAACTGACACCAAGGGATCCTAAAAACAACACAGTGGACAAGGTCGAGATAAAGTTATGCAGTGCAGAGGCCAGGAGCCCTGCTCGGCTGCAGCCTCTCTACCAGCCCCAGGCCTGGAAGGATGGCTGGTGGTCTCAATCAAGACAGAGACTCATGTAACATATTCCTGAGGGGTGTTTCAATAAATCCTTCAATAAAAATTNACTGAGGGTTGCGATCCGTTGCCAGTCACGAAAAAAAGACAAAAAAAGGAAAAAAAAAAAATTCAAAATGCACAAACTTAGAAAAATGTAGGAATCAGCTATGCAGAAAATTTGCCTATCCGTAATTTCTTACCAGAAGAATTCAAACAGCTTTCCACCCTGTTTTGGTTATTTTACCAGTTAATGTGTTTTAAAGCAAACCATTATAAAAATCAATGCTAATTGCCATTTAAAAGTCATATTTTTTCCCTCTCTTTATCAGATAACTTCTCCTGAGTAAATACAAAATAGCTTTTTAATTTGAGTGATCTCCGAAATTATTTCTTAATAGGAATGCCATCTGGGAAAAAGACCTGGGTATAAATTCCTGCACTGTCAGTTTTCAAATTAGAGCAAAGAATCTGGTTATTTTGAATCCCCGTTTTCACATCCGTAAAATAGGACTTCCTGTGTTACAAGGTGTTTATATGTGGAAAACCTCTGTCCAGTACATGGGCTAGAATCCCAAAATGTAAAATGTAAGAAATATATTTTCTTAATTTTACCACTTGATCAGTACAGATAAAACAAAAACATCATTTATTTAAAATGTATCTTTTTCAGGCTCTGGGATTTTAGGTGCGGAGGGAGAGGAGGGAATATAATTTTGACGCTAACTTTAAAATACTATAATAGCTGCTACTGAATCCAATTTTAGCAAGTCAGGATCTGATTTGCTATCTTTGATACTTTCACAAATATTTATACAATTATAAAATCAGTGATTTCCTCAAGCTAATTTATCACAAGAAAATCTTCTCACCTTTTTTTTTTTCTTTTTCCTTTTTGTCTTTTTTCGTGACCAGCAACGGATCGCAACCCTCAGTGTCGCGCCCGTACCGGACCGGGACGGCAACGGGATCGCAACCCTCGGCGTTGCACCCGCACCTCGCTCAGCCAGTGAGTGGGAACCGGTCTGTATGTGGGATCCGAACCCTCCGCGGGAGGCCACGCTCCCAAGCAGCGCACTGTAGCAGTGCGCCACCAGGCCGGCCCCAAAAATCTTCTCACCTTTGAGGGGAGATTCTGGGAGTGTGGAGAGGTCGTCTTAATATGGAGGCCACAGACAGGCTAGCAGGTGGGGAGAGAATGACCTGGGGTTGGAAAGGGGAAAATTGTTCCTCTTCTACTAAAACAAAATGCACGAATGAATCACTTTGGTGGCAAGAATTCATAAAGTAGAGTACACATGAAAAAACGTTCATGAGGGGACAGGTGGGAAGGACTTTTTTTTTTGGTGTAATAACATTTATTTTACAACCAATGTGTGTGTGTGTGTGTGTGTGTGTGTGTGTGAGGGGGGAGAGAGAGAGAGAGAGAGAGAGATTGTGTGAGATTTAGGGAAAGGAAGCGTTACAGTAAATACATGATACTATTTAAAACGAGTATTAATCTTTCAAAACAAAAACATGCTTGTCTTACCACATGTTGCTCAGGTTTCTCCTGAATAAGGCTTGGCTGATTAAACTACGTAAATCTGATACGTTCACCTTAAATCTGAGCCACAAACATTAACACAGCAGTCTCTAAAATTTGCAGTTGTCAGACCAGTTGAGCCTGGTCTAACCGCTTGACTCTAGACTCATAGGATCCTGCTGAGTTCTCTAGAGCTGCGCCGAAGCTTGTCTTTCTTGGGACCTTTGACCTGGAGGTGATCNGTCCAGTACATGGGCTAGAATCCCAAAATGTAAAATGTAAGAAATATATTTTCTTAATTTTGCCACTTGATCAGTACAGATAAAACAAAAAAATCATTTATCTAAAATGTATCTTTTTCAGGCTCTGGGATTTTAGGTGCAGAGGGAGAGAAGGGAATATAATTTTGACGCTAACTTTAAAATACTATAATAGCTGCTACTGAATCCAATTTTAGCAAGTCAGGATCTGATTTGCTATCTTTGATACTTTCCCAAATATTTATACAATTATAAAATCAGTGATTTCCTCAAGCTAATTTATCAAAAGAAAATCTTCTCACCTTTTTTTTTTTCTTTTTATTATTATTTTTTTTTCCTATTTGTCTTTTTTCGTGACCGGCAACGGATCGCAACCCTCAGTGTCGCGCCCGTACCGACTGGGACGGCAACGGGATCGCAACCCTCGGCATTGCCCCCACACCTCACTCAGCCAGTGAGCAGGAACCGGTCTGTATGTGGGATCCGAACCCTCGGCGGGAGCGCAGCCACACTCCCAAGCGGCGCACTGTAGCAGTGCGCCACCGGGCCAGCCCGAAAATCTTCTCACCTTTGAGGGGAGATTCTGGGAGTTTGGAGAGGTCGTCTTAATATGGAGGCCACAGACAGGCTAGCAGGTGGGGAGAATGACCTGGGGTTGGAAAGGGGAAAATTGTTCCTCTTCTACTAAAACAAAATGCACGAATGAATCACTTCGGTGGCAAGAATTCATAAAGTAGAGTACACATGAAAAAACGTTCACGAGGGGACAGGTGGGAAGGACTTTTTTTTTGGTGTAATAACATTTATTTTACAACCAATGTGTGTGTGTGTGTGTGTGTGTGTGTGTGTGAGGGGGGAGAGAGAGAGAGAGAGAGAGAGATTGTGTGAGATTTAGGGAAAGGAAGCGTTACAGTAAATACATGATACTATTTAAAACGAGTATTAATCTTTCAAAACAAAAACATACTTGTCTTACCACATGTTGCTCAGGTTTCTCCTGAAGAAGGCTTGGCTGATTAAACTACGTAAATCTGATACGTTCACCTTAAATCTGAGCCACAAACATTAACACCGGCTGCAGTCTCTAAAATTTGCAGTTGTCAGACCAGTTGAGCCTGGTCTAACCGCTTGACTCTAGACTCATAGGATCCTGCTGAGTTCTCTAGAGCTGCGCCGAAGCTTGTCTTTCTTGGGACCTTTGACCTGGAGGTGATCCCGAGTGTCCTCTGGTTTATGCTTCTGCGTCTGGGAGGGCTGCACTAGTGCCATTCTGCAGAGTGCGCTGGTTTTCCTTTTATTCAACAAGTCCCGAGGATGAGGATCATCGGACGTCTGCAGTGACAGCGCATTGCGTGCTGCACGGCCCATGTGCAAACCCACTTCTGCTTTTGCCCGTGCGGTGAATCCTGCTGCGGCTGCCACTCCGTTGTCTCTCCTCAGCCATCGTACATCACTTGTCCTGCTTTGCCTGAGACGCACTCCAGCTTCTCATTGGCCTTGGAAGCTGTGGACAGCAGCCATCTGCTTGAACACGTCTTATTGTTAGATGATATTCCGTGATACTGCCTTCCACACTACACTTCATTGCTTCTGAATTCTTCTCTTTCCTAAAACCAGACCCATGTCCTCCCTCAAATTCCAAACCATGGGGGAAATATTCTTGCTCCCCAGCTGACTTTTAGATTGTTTTAAAAGTGTTAACCATGTGCCTAACATTACACTGAGAAAACTGCAAAGTAAGAAAAAACAAATCTGGTTCAGAGGGAAGACTGTCAAAAGAAAGCTGTTCGGGAAACAAACTCACGTGACAGAAGATCTTAAATCCCTGGCTGAAATGTTTGGACTTTTGTCATTGGGAGTAGGTGGCTATTGTAGGCTCTCGTTTCAGTGAACATTAGGCGTAAAAAACAGGCTGACTGGGGACTTTTGGGCAGCAGAATTAGGAAGTTAAAAGTTAGGGGGCCCATGAGGAAGCTGGTGTAGTGATCCCCCTGTGAGTTGATTGTGTTAGAAATGTTTTTGAAAACTAAACTAGAAAAAAAACCCTTTGTGTTATTGAAGCAATCTTGATTGAGTGAATGTAGAAGTTTCTGAAACGTGTGAGGAAGAAAAAAGTCACCCATAACCTCACAACCTAAAGATAATTAATATTTTATTGTCTTTTATGAATTTAACTGAGATTATATAATAAATGTAGCTTAATATCCTAACATTTTTAAACAGCACAGATATTTGCCTACATTACTATTATTTGAAATATGATCTATAAGTGGTTATTAAGTCTATCAAACGGATGGTCCATAATTTAGCTTTTCTCCTTTGGTTGGATATCTAGATTATTTCCACTTATTAGCAATCAGTAGTCAAAATGAAATAGTCACCCTCACCCAAATATCTTTGTCTGTCTCCCTGTTCATTTGCTTGGCATAGATTCAGAAGGCAATGGACCTTTTAAGGTTATTGACTAATATCTTTGTCTGTCTCCCTGTTCATTTGCTTGGCATAGATTCAGAAGGCAATGGACCTTTTTAGGTTATTGACTGTGTTCTGAAGAGACATTTGCTCTTCTCTTGCACAAGCACTAGGTGGCACTGAAAATGCTCACTTTTAAATCATTGCCAAGTAGACAGACAAAAAAGACATCCTGTGCAATGAGCATTTCTTTGCCAATTAAATATTAATGCAGTTGAAAGTTTTGCTTAGCAATGACTGCTCGTGGGGGGCAGCCCTTGCCCCCAGATTTATCACAACCCTCTTCAGTTAGCAAGTGGGCTGAGATTTGAGCCCAGGTGTTCCAACTCCCAGATGCTTTCTAACGAACCACTGTTACCAGATAACATTGTCTAGGGATAAATGTGAGACCCTTCATTTGAGATAAGGAAGGCATGTAAGTGCAGGTGAGAAAATGTAGCTTAGCAGCAACAAAAGTGAAAAAGTATTTAGGGTGTTATTGTGCAGTAACTCCAGAACGAGTGAGTGTGCAACTTGAGAGCAAAAACAAACCAAAACCAACTTGTGCAAACCCAACCAGACC
>NW_007738231.1:22205-26932 GCF_000696425.1 Galeopterus variegatus | reverse complement strand
TGAGTGTGCAACTTGAGAGCAAAAACAAACCAAAACCAACTTGTGCAAACCCAACCAGACCACAGGTTATGTTAGCACAAGTCTAACCTTTAGAACAGCAGGATGAGGGTCCCTGTTTCCCAGCTGTCAGAGGCCAGGCGACACTAGTTGGCAGGTGAGGGGCCTTGAGTCCTGTCGTAGCCTCTGACTGTGGGTACGTGGTCTGGAGAGAAGCATTGTCTGAGGAACTTCAGCAACATTAGATGCACTGCAGTGTGGAAAACCAGATTCTTCTTCCTACAGACCCAAAGGGTACAACAAGAATTCCTAAGTGAAGCCATAGGAATGAGATTTCCTTAAGGATTGATTTACTAGTAAGCCTACAGTTTGGAGTAGGCTGCCTTGGAGGGAATAAGTTCCCTCAGGGCTAAGCTGAATGAACACGTGTACGTGTGTGTGTGTTAACATAAAAGTCATTAAATTGTGAGGAATTAAAAGTGTTGATTACTGCACCATGCAGTGCGTCGTGTGTAGAAGAGTGCTTATTACTCTACCCAAGAGATGGCCAGACCTTAGGGTCTATTCCAACCCTGTGATTGTGTGATTCTCTGAATTTGATTTTACCTAGATTGAAACTTAGAAAGAACAGTGAGATGTTCAAAAGGACCTCAAATGGGTCTCCATGTGCTCATCTCCACTGTCCCTGGCCTAGACTGCCACATCACCTCTTCCTCTTCTACCCAGCAGCCTCCTAACTGGGACCACATTTCTCCTCTTGCCACCCCACCCACCCCTCATAGCTAATTCTTCACACGACATCCAGAGTGAATTTTCTTTGACTTTTGATTGAAATATGACCTACGTTTAGAAAAGAGCACATATTATTAGTGAGCAGCTCTATGAAGTTTCACAGATAGAACATACCCATGCTGCCAGCACCCAGATCAGGAAAGGAAGATGCCCAGCACTAGAGCATCTGCCCCTGCTCCCCCAGTTCCCCTGCATGACCCACCTTCCAGTCACCCACTGCCCCAGCCCCAAGGGAAACCACCACGCTGACATTCAGCAGCATAGATTCATTTTGCCTGTTTTTGAACTTTGGATTAATGGAATCATGTAGTATGCTCTCCTTTTTATTTATTTTCTTTTGCTCTGTACTGTATTTGTGAGATTCGTCTATGAGATTCATCAATATTGTTGCCTGTGTTTGCACATAGTCCTTTCTCATGGCTGCCTAGGATTCCACTGTGTGACTCTACCACACCTGTTTTATCCATTCTATCATTGATGGACATTTTGGTAATTTTGAGGCTTTGACTATTATGAATACCGCTGCTAGGAAAATTCTAGCAAATGTCTCTTTTCGTGAACACATGTATGCATTTCTATTTGGCATATCCCTTGAAGTGAGTTTTCTAAATTAGCTTTAGTAGATACTATCAAACATTTTTACTAAGTAGCTATAACAATTTATCCTCCCACCTGCAGTGTGCGAGAGTTCCAGTTACTCCACATCCTTATCAATACTTGGTATTGGCAGTCTTTGTAATTTTAGCCATTTTAGTAGGCTTAGTGATCAGTGACATTTTAAAAATGTAAATAAGATTGTATCTTACCTGCTTTAAATCTTGTAATTGTTTCTAATTTCACCTAGAATAAAAGCCAACCTTCTTATTTTTGCCTACAGTCTCCTTTATGGTCTAGTCCCTGCCTACCTCTATGACCTCATTTACCCTTTATCTCCCCCTTCTTTGCTGTATTCTGGTCATACGGACTTCATTTCTGTTATTTTGAAATTCCAAAGTCTTTCCTCCTTCAGAGATTTTGCACTAGCTCTTCCCTCCGCAGAGAGAGCTCCTCCCCAGATGTCACTTGCTGGGCTCCTTGCCATCACTCGGCCCTCAGCTGTAGTGTCACTCGTGTAGTGAGACCTTCCCCAGCACCCTCTCTATCACTTCATCCTATGTGATATCTTCCATGACTCTCATCAACCTGAAATCATCTTTTTAAATGTCCTTATTTACCAGACACTAGAAGGACTGTCATCTCTGAGAGGGTCTGTCTTCTCTCCAGTGGTGTTTCCAGCACTCAGAACCTCACCCGGCACATGGTGGGACCTGTATAAATAGCTGATGAGTGACTGGATGAACTAACGTGTGGCACTTGAGGGAGAGATCAGGCCGAGGACTGCAGGAAACCACATGCTTTTAGTACCACCTTCCAGTCTCCCCAGCTGCTGCTTCCAATTCCAGAAATTCACTTCATTCCAACAGTACGAGTCTACCTGCTATACATTCTCAAGCCTCGTGGGGAGGAAACATGAGAACTGAAGGGCTTTAAGGGTATGAAGATCCTAGTAGAACACCCAGCCCCCACCCCAGCCTAATAATACTGGGTTTTGGAACATTTGCTCATTGCATGTGAGCTCATTTTATGCATCATTGTCTCTGGGAAACTTTATCTTTAAGTTATGTCCAATGGGAAGTCATCACATATTTAGTTAGAACAAGTAACCAGCACTACGTATTATGTAAAATGTACATTTATATATGCAATCTTTAATAAAAATTATTGCCCTGCTGCTCTTCTGAATATGCATCACGTCCCAGTCTGAGGATCAAAAGGATTGAAGGTAAAATTCATTCATCAGAATTCCACAATGCTCCATTACACACAGACATGTGGCTTTTTGCCTGCTGTCAGAAGGAGGTAATGAATCGCTAAAGGAAGTGGATTTACTTCATAAAAACCGTAAACCATTGGAAGAGTCAATTACCCAAGGCTAGTGACTAACAGTATAAATGACTAAGAATATTTCCATTGCAAAAAATAACCTGCAACTGGGAAAGAATGAGACCAGGAGCGGCTGGTGGGAAGACGATGACAAAGACCTTTTGCTTGTCGAGCACCTGTTACACGTCACGGACTCTGCTATGCAAATTTCATAGCTGTCACCTCTGAGGAGTGGGTGTAACCTCCCTGTCTTACAGATAAGGGGTGCTGCTGGGATTTGAACAACGTGGCAGGGAGAAGATGGTGAAACACATTTGTGCTTCCCTTTGAAGGTAACCACATGAGACGGCAGAGGTAGAATTTAATGAGTTCTCTATAAATCGATGGAAGAAGGCAAGGAATTGAGGGGTTAAAAGGGAGAAACGCAGGAGAAGGAACTTCACACTGAGTACACACAAATGGCCAGTGAGCCTAGGCAAAGGCATTCCACTTCACTAGTAATTAGGGAAATGTGAAATAAAATCACAAGATAGCTTTTACACCATCCAACTTCAAAACAGGCAAAATGTAAATGTCTGACATGACAAAATACTGCCAAGAGTGCGAAGCAACAAAATCCTTATCTCTGCATGATATTACTGTGGGAAAAAATCAGGGATTTTCTAATACAGTTGAAGGTGCACCTACCCAATGATCCTGCAACTACACTCACTACACAATCTGTCAAATGCACACAAGAGGACATTACAAGAATCTTCACAGCCGCACTGCTTTGAAGAGGAAAATACAAATTTAGAACAACCACAATGTCCAAAGGAGATGGGCACATAAATTGGAGTATATTCATGCAGTAGAATACTATACAGTAGTGACCTTGAATTAAATACAACAACACTTCTCAAAATGTTTTAATGTTATGAATATACGGTTGCATGAAAAAAGGGCAAGTTACTTAAGTATACAGTATAGTACTCTTTATATGAACACTAAAAAACCTACACAAGAATATCTTAAATTGCTTAAGGAATACACACACACATACACTGCAAATCATAAGCACCAAATTTAGGACAGTGAGTTTGGGGTGTGGGAGGGATACGTACAGGAAGCTTGGTACTTACTATTTCTGAGGTTGGGTCTTGCTTACATGACTTATGACTTGTTATGAATTATTTAGTTCTTAAATATTGCATGATGTACATTTTAGAAGAAAATTTCAAAAGTGAAAAGCAGAGAGGAAAAATAAAGTGATTGAATTCAGGAAGTATCGGCATAACGCAGCATTTCATGGCCATAACAGTGAACCTGAACTTGTCCACCTGGGACCTCTGTAAATAAGTTTAGTTTGAATTTCTTCTTTCCTCTTTCTCCTTAGCAAACAATGCTATCCAGTTTTTCCAACTTCTCAAGGTAATTGAGAATCTGCAGTAACGTTATGGTTTCCTGGTGTTTTTAATCGCAGAGTTTACAATCTCCAAATCAGTTCTGCCTTCAAAGCCAGGTGGTTCGTTCTTCATGTATGAGGAAATGCATTTGACATAGAGACCACCCCTGGAAGTGTGTGTCAGTCAGGTCCACAGAATCACTAGCAAACTGCAGTGTCAGAAATGTTTCATAAGAGTAAGGCACTGCAAGGGCCCTGTGACGACCCGACTTAACTCCATAAGCTTTGTTGCAGCTATATCAAATGGACTTGGTACACATGTCAGTCCTCAAACTATAGAAACAAGATAGGACATAAATGCAGATCTATTCATGAGGTGGAAGTGAAAAAAGATACCATAAATAAAAAGATTTAGAAATCACATTCAGGAGCGTCCTGGTGCTAGGTGGGAGGTGGAACAGGTCAGACAAAGCCCTGGCGTTGGGACCTGCCGGAACCAGATAAGCTTGGTTAACAAGGCCTGAGCTAAGATGGCGACGGGTCTGGAGCGGCCGTGACAGGAGACAGCGAGATCCTGAGAGCCGTGCGCTGTGATACCAGAGTATTGATTGCATTTCCAAGAGCAACAAAA
>NW_007738231.1:11423-18508 GCF_000696425.1 Galeopterus variegatus | reverse complement strand
TAATCATATACATTGTATATTGACAAAATAAAAATTTAACGAAAAAAAAAAAAAAAGAAATCACATTCAACACTGCTCACAGCAATAGTTGTGTATGTGAATCACATGACATTTTCTATAGTAATACCTCTGTTGTGTTTTGGCTGAGAACATAAACCCTGAAAAGTGTACATGTACAGAGGAACCTCATGTGCTGATGTTAGAGGAAAGCAGTAAAGTAGTGAAGATCTCCATCTATAGCATAACAAAGATGTCTTTAAGGTGTGGGAGCCCTAAGCATCCCTGAAAGACCCTTCAAAGAGATCTGTGAAATCAAAACTATTTTCTTGATAATATTAAGACCTTACCTGATTTTTTATTCTCATTCTTCCACTAGTGTATGGTGAACTTTTTGGGAGACTACGTGATACATTATATTGTAAGATACTGAGTGCAAAAGCAGATACATGAATCCAGCCACCTCCTATTAAGCTGGACATTAAAGAGATTTGCAAACATGAAGAACAACGCCACTTTTGTCAATAAGTCTGTTTTAGCAAGAATAGTTATTTTTCATAAAATGTATGACATTTATGTTAACATATACTGGGTTTATTGTTGTTTAAAAGAATTAAGAGAGTAAATGTTTAAAAATTCTTCTTTTTGGGGCCGGCCTGGTGGCGCACTGCTACAGTGCGCCGCTTGGGAGCGGGGCGGTATTCCCGCCGAGGGTTCGGATCCCACATACAGACCAGTTCCCGCTCACTGGCTGAGCGAGGGGCGGGCGCAGCACCGAAGGTTGCAATACCGTTGCCGGACACGAAAAAAAAAAAATTCTTCTTTTTAACTTCTAAGGCAGTGATGCAGACAGGCACACCACCGGTTGGAGGAAGCTTTGCTGCCAGTGCAGTTCCTGCATTTCTCTCTGCTCCTTTGACCTCCCTCTAATCCCACAAAGCCAGCCAGGAATAGTTTGGCCAAAAATCTGTTGAATGGAGATTACATTTTATATCCTTTTCTACGTCTCAGTGCCCTGTGGGGGTATCTCTGGGGTGTCTCCTGATGGCCAGGGTGACAGGTCCCTGTTGATATGGTCCTATTGGGAACTTTTAGGCAGCAATAGTCTTCGGTAGTTGAGGATCACTGCCTTGGGTTGAACGTCCCCCCAAAACTTAATCTCTATTGTAACTGCTGAGGGTGGAAATCCTATTACAGTAATGGAAAGGTGGGGCCTTGAAGAGGTGATTAGGTTGTAGGACCGTGCAGTAGTGAGTGGATTGATAATGGTGGTCAGGGTGTGGTTTTGAGGGCATTAAAAGAAGAGCCCATGAGTGGTTAGCCTGTCCCTCTGCTCCGCCATTTTCTGACATGTGAGACTCCTGGGTCACAGTGGCCACCACCAAGGCCTTCCCCAAATGTGTTCCCTGGACTTTGGACTCCCAGCCTCTGAAACATAAGCAATAAATTTTGTTTTCTTCGTAAATTACCCAGTTCCCAGTAGTTTGTCATAACAGAAACAGATTAACACCATCACCGTGGGCTGTTTGGCCCACAGAAGTGAATGAACATGACTCAGGCGGATTAATAATGTGCCTTAGAAGCCGTTTGGGACGGCTTCCATTTTGGGGGGGTTCCTCATAGGCGAGTGAAAGGCGTGTAAAAACTGCTCAAACGCGACTTGGAAACGAATGAATAATTTATTTGTAGGAACAGCTCGGAACAGAACTAAGCAGAAATCCCTGGTGATGAGGGACTCGTTAGCTGCCAATCAGACAAAAAGACTTTCAACCCACTTCCTAGAGGGATGCCACGTTCCTTGCTACGGTCCCCTGGTGAAGCCAGGTCTGTCCTGCCCACGGTGGCGAGGAGGTCCCAGGCAGGCGATGCGGTGGCCGGGCAGGCTCGGGTCCTGCCGGGATGTCCGCTCTGCACCGGCTCTGCCCGCTGCAGCCTCACCCGTCGGTGGATGCCGGGTCTGGGCTGAGCCAAGCGCGGGCGGGGCGCTGACGAAAGCAGGTGACAACGACGTGCGCCACGGGGAGGCCCGACACTCGCGGGCGGCCCCCGGAGCGGCTGGGCGACCTCTGCCTTCGGGCGGGCCTGAGCCGGCTTCTCCGGGGCAGCCGCTGGGGCTTCCCTTTCCACCTCGCGGCCGGGTGGGTCTGAGCTCCGGGTCCTGGAAGCCGCGGGCCGGGCGCCGAGTCACAGGGGCCGGAGGACAGGCGGCTCCAAGGAAGGGAACGCGGAGGCCGCCCCGCCGCGCGCTCCCGCTCCCTCCGTGCAGCCGAGATGGGGGCGCCGTCCTGGCTGCTGTGCGGCGCGTCCCTCGCTCTTCCCCTGTTTGTCGCAGCAGGTACGTCGGTGCGTCCGCGGCCTCCCCGCCCCGCTCTGCAGCCCCGTGCGATGTCCTGCGGCCCGCCTGGCACCCGCGCGTCGCTGGCGACTCTGCCGGGATGGCCCGAGGGAAACTCGCGGGATGGGAAACAGCAAGTGTCGGGTCTTAGTGCTCGGATGCTCGGCCCCAGATGTCACCTTGGAGCTTTGAGACTGTCATGCAAGAAAATGAACATGAATCCTCCCAGGGATGGGAAACAGCAAGTGTCGGGTCTTAGTGCTCGGATGCTCGGCCCCAGATGTCACCTTTGAGCTTTGAGGGGACTTTGGGAAGAGGGAGGAGTTGGGCATATTCGTGAGGCAAGGCTTGAGTCAAAATTCTTAGACGGATACATTACTGTCTATTTTATATGATGAGGGTTCTTTTATGACCCAGGATAAAAGCAAAGAAACCACCAACAGACCAAATTTCTTCTAAGAAAAACTGAGTCATTTGGTAGAAATGAACCTTAAAAGTGAACCGGTTTTTTTAACAATCCATTTTGGGATGAGATAGGTTTTACTCAAAACAGAGTAAACTACCTGGTTGGCAGAGCAGAAAGAAAACAGAACAAGGGGGGCTGTTTTACTCTGGAGCAGGAGGATAGAGAATTAAGGGTCGAAGAATAGAAGGCAGAGAGGGAAATCGTTCCAAATGGGGAAGATGGCTTGTGAGGAGGGAACCGAGGAAATTCTGTCCCATGGATGCATTTGAAGAAGTTGGGATTATGCTTTCAAATCAGCAGGCTATTTTTAGAAAACTCCTTGTAGGAAGCCTTGGTGGTTAGGCTAAGGAAACCCCAAATAAAATTTCAAATTGCCTCGAAAATTGAAAAGGCATTTGGAAATGAAAGACAAATAATAAACAAGACTAGAGTTGTTTTCATGGTTAATTATTTTCGTTTTGTTTTGTTTTTCTTTCCCTAGATACATGTACGAATATTAGTATGCAATACGAGACTCCTTCGGTAGACCAGCCTTTTGCTTTTAATTGCTCATACCCTCCGATAACATCTGAGGAAGTAAATGTGACCTGGTATAAAAATTCGGGCAAAGTCCCAATGTCCAAAAACATACAGTCTAGAATTCACCAGGACCAGACCTGGATTTTGTTTCTCCCCCTGACATGGGGGGACTCAGGGATCTACCAATGTGTCATAAAGTAAGTTCCTCATTTAAGATAGAACTAACTCCTATATATATTCTTTTACGAAAATTTACAGTCATGAAAAACTCAGTAAGAAGAATAATGTATGGTTTTATAATTGTTACAAGACAATTTTTGATGAACACATTTTTAAAACAACAGATTTATAAATAATTTTGGGGGACATAAAATGCACCTTTTCCCATTCCAGTGGTGCTTCAGGCCAGACTAGCTCTCAAGGTGTGTTTAGCCCAATATTACTGCTGCCATCTTTCTTGGGATGCCTAAAGTTTTTGTGACAGGTGGCACATCCAGATAGAAGTAAGCGACCTTCGAACACTTTTCATAAGGAATCTGCTTACAGCAGGGATTTAACAGTTAGGAGGCATCGAGTATGTTCCAGACCCCATGCAAGGCCCTGTGCTAGGAAGTAATATAAGTGAGTGACACAGTCCTGGTGGGGACTGTGGGCCAGTGGAGATCATGTGGCCATCTATTCAGCTCCGGCTCATCTTCCCAGTAAATTAGAATTTGTGGGTGAGTGTATGCGTTTGTGTGTGTAATTTTCAATTTGTAAAGCTTTGTTGGGTCTGAATAAAACCCATCTGTGGGACAAATTTGGCCTGAGGGCCACAATTTTGTGACTCTCCCATACTAACTTGCTTGACCTTAACAAATTATGTGTTCTTTCTGAGTGTTGTTTTTCTTAACTGTAGAACAGAAATAATTTGGCCTGATAAGGTTGAAGTGGAAATTAACAGATCTCGTGTGAAGCAGATACTCCGTTCTCCCTCTCTTATTTCTATTCTGTGGTATTTGGGGACCCTTTCTGTGTCCCAGGATGGTCCATTTCTGCCCTGATTTATGCCAGATTCCTTATTTTCATACAGACTCTGTGTACGAAATTCCCTACTGAGCAGTACACAGGTGGAAGTGGTCAGGCTACCCTGTGTGCCCGACTCCATTCCACAGCTTTAGTCTCTAGCAAGTCAAACTGTTCAGGGTTTGTGGAAGTGTGCTCCCCTGATTTAGCCTAGGCTGTGAATTATTAACTAGAATTGGAGATCACACATCACTTACATTAATCTGGATGTCAGAGTTGCATTTAAAATATTTAAATCCGGGAGCCGTAAAATGAGGAAAAATAATCTTTCATAAAAATTAGACAGAGACTGTCTGTCATGGAAGAAAATGAACATGAATTCTCTCAAATCTTTAACATCCAGATGTAATACATATCTAGTAAACTATATAATTTTACTTTTTACTTTGAAAAATTTCAAATTTAAATAAAATTTGCAAGAATAGCATAAAGAACTCTTGTCTAACCTTTATCTAGATTCCTCATTTTAAAGAACATTTCCCCATATTTACTTTATAATTATCTCTCTCTATATGTGTGTATATTACACACAATATTTTCTAAACCACCTTTTCTAAGTCATTACAGTTGTATGCATCACACCCCTTTACCTCTTCATATTTCAATATATATTTCCTGCATCTTTTCAGTGTATATTTATACATTTCTTACATAATCACTGTATAGTTATCAAATTTTAACCATCATATAATACTTTTATCTAACCTATAGTTTATATTGTAATCTTATCAATGGTCTCATTAATGACATTTTAAACTTTTTTTTCCCCTTTCCAGTAGAGAATCCAATCCAGGATCACACATTGCATTTGGTTGCCATGAATCTTCCATCTCTTTTAATCTAGAATAGTTCCTAAATGGTCTCATTAATGACATTTTAAACTTTTTTTTCCCCTTTCCAGTAGAGAATCCAATCCAAAATCACACATTGCATTTGGTTGCCATGAATCTTCCATCTCTTTTAATCTAGAATAGTTCCTCAGTCTTTGTTTTTCATGACATTGACGTTTTCAAGGAATACAGGCAATTAGTTTATATTGTACCCTTCACTTAGGTTTGTCCGGCATTTCCTCGTGACCAGGTGCAGGCTGTATCTTGGTGGCTGGAACTCTGTGACACTCAGAGGCACATGGCGCCCACTTGCCCCGAATTGGCGACATTCAGTTTAACCACTTGGTTACGGTGTCGTCCAGTGTCTCCACTGTGTAAATCCCATTTATCCTTTTGTAATGAATGATTTGTCAGATGTGTATTGCATTGTTTGAAGCAGAGGGTTTGCAAAAGGCCTTGAATATGATTTGAAAAGATGTGAAGATAAGCTGAATCGTTTGGTTTTGTGATTGTTGAAGAGTTTATGAGGTTCCAATCTGCCACTTTCTTGCAGGAATACAGATGGCTGTTATAGAATACATGTAAACCTAACCGTTTTAAAAGAATACTGGTGTGACAGTTCCAGAAGCAGTCTACCAGATTTATCAGACGTGTACGAACAAATATTACATGTTGGAAAAGATGGCTTTCTTATATGCCATCTGAACTTCCCCAAGAGTTGTGTTTTGGATTCAGTAAAGTGGTATAAGGTAAAATTTAAAAAAAGTCTTCCTATTGATATTTTTCCTCCTCTTCTTTAAAACCCACTTGTTTTTTTCTATGTTAAGTTGTATCTTTTAAGGCAGAATAAAGAGATTTGTGTGCCTATGATAGATTTGTTAGCTAACAGCCCGTGATGTTACCTTGCCAATTATTTATTTTAAAACTTTTGGTTGTTATGGCTTTCTCATGTTTTATTATTTGGATCCTCCACCTTCCCCCCATTATCTTACTTTTTTAGCCTATCTCTCTTTTTTTAACATTAATTAATTTGTTTGAATGGGTACTACATGTTCATGGTTCAATAATTATAGATTATCTCTTCTCTTTTAATATCTGCTTCTGCAGTAAGATTCATCTTTAGTCCTTATCACAATGTATTTGTTCTCTCTCTCTCTCTCTCTCTCTCTCTCTCTCTCTCTCTCTCTCAATTAGTTATATCAGAAATTTCTCAGTTCTATTGCTTTTACAAAAAGCCAACTTTTACCTTTTTTGATCCTTTCAGTGATATGTTTCATGTTCATTTGTTTCTGTTTTTCTCTTTCACAAGGACTGTGGAAGTGAATGTTCCTATACATGGCTGTTGATGTACATTTACCACAGTGTGGTTTTTTCTAGGGTGCACGACTACTTGCCCTAGGAGTGCTAGATTTAGGGCATGCGTATGACTGAAGTATTCAACTTTATTGATGTTGCCAAATTGCTATACAAAATTTTATATCAGTTTATACTCTCGCCAGTAATATTCTAAATTCCCTACAGCCTTGTGTAGGACTTTGTACTGGAAGACTTTAATTAATTAACATTAATTTTTTACCAATTTGGTGGCTGTAAAATGTTACCGTATCACTGTTTTAGTTTGCTTTTCCTTAATTATTAATAAGATTGACCACTTTTTTCCATCTTTTTTCCATATGTTTATTGGCCATTTCTGAATCCCTTCTGAGCTGCCCACTCATTCCTTTTGCTATACTTCTTTTTTTTTTCATTTTTCTTACCATTTCCTTGCTGACATATAGGTGATTTTATATATCTGTGTATCCCCAGTACCAATGCTGGGCATGCATTAAAATATATATATATATATATATATATATATATATTTTTTTTTTTT
>NW_007738231.1:8505-9743 GCF_000696425.1 Galeopterus variegatus | reverse complement strand
CTGTGCAGAAGCTTTTTAGTTTGATATAATCCCATTTGTTTATTTTTCCTTTAGTTGCCTGTGCTTCTTGGGGTCCTATTCATGAAGTCTGTGCCCACTCCTACTTCCTGGAGTGTTTCCCCTATGTTTTCTTTAAGGAGTTTTATTTTTTCAGGATATATATTTAATTCTTTAATCCATTTTGAGTTGATTTTGGTATATGGTGAGAGGTACGGGTCTGGTTTCATTCTCCTGCATATGAATATCCAGTTTTCCCAGCATCATTTGCTGAAGAGGCAGTTCCTTCCCCAGTGTGTGTTCTTGGTGCCTTTGTCAGAGATCAGAGGGCAGTAAGTGTGTGGGTTGATTTCTGGATTCTCTATTCTATTCCGTTGATCCATGTGTCTGTTTTTATGCCAGTACCATGCTATTTTGGTTATAATAGCTTAATATAGTTTAAGGTCATTTAATTTTTGTTCAGGATTGCTTGGGGTATTTGTGGTCTTTTATTATACCATATAAATGTCTGGATAGTTTTTTCCATTTCTGAGAAAAAATGTCATTGGAATTTTGATGGGGATTGCATTGAGTCTGTAGATCACTTTGGGTAGTATGGACATTTTGGCAATGTTAATTCTTCTGATCCAAGAGCATGGGATATCTTTCCATCTTCTTGCGTCCTCTTTAATTTCTCTCAACAGTGGTTTGCAGTTCTCTTCATAGAGATTTTTCTCATCCTTGGTTAACTTTATTCCTAAGTATTTTATTTTTTGGTGGCTATTGTAAATGGGCTAGCTTTCTTGATTTCTTTTTGTGCATGTTCACTGTTGGAGTATAGAAATGCTACTGATTTTTGTGTGTAGATTTTGTATCCTGCAACTTTGCTGAAATCATTTATCAACTCCAAGAGTTTTTTTGCAGAGGCTTTAGGCTGTTCGATATGTAGGATCATGTCATCTGCAGACAAGGACAATTTGACTTCATCTTTTCCAATCTGGATGACCTTTATTTCCTTCTCTTCTCTGATTGCTCTGGCTAGTACTTCCAACACCATGTTGAATAGGAGTGGTGAGAGTGGGCATCTTTGTCTAGTTTCTGTTCAGGATGATATTGGCAGTAGGCTTATCATATATGGTTTTAATTGTGTTGAGATACTTTCCATCTATACCTAACTTGTACAGAGTCTTTATCATAAACGAATGCTGAATTTTGTCAGATGCTTTTTCAGCATCTATAGAGATGATCATATGGTTTTTGTC
>NW_007738231.1:6259-7666 GCF_000696425.1 Galeopterus variegatus | reverse complement strand
ATCAGTTCCTCTTTGAAAGTTTGGTAGAACTCTGCAGTGAACCCATCCAGTTCTGGACCTTTCTTTGTTGGGAGCCTTCTGCAAACAGCTTCAATCTCTTTTATTGTTATTGGTCTGTTCAGATTTTCTATACCATCTTGGCTCAGTTTTGGTAGTTTGTATGTGTGCAGAAATTTATCCATTTCTTCCAGATTTTCATATCTGTTGGTATATAGTTGTTTATAGTGGTTTCTAATGATTCCTTGTATTTCTGAGGTATCAGTTGTAATATCTAATTTTTGTTACTTGGGTCTTCTCTCTTCTTTTCTTAGTTAGCCTTGCTAAAGATTTGTCAACTTTATTTATCTTTTCAAAAAACCAACTTTTTGTTTATTGATCTTTTGTATTGTTTTTTTGGTTTCTATTTCATTTAGTTTTGCTCTGATCTTAATTATTTCTTTCCATCTAATGCCTTTGGGTTTGGATTGTTCTTGTTTTTCTAGATGTTTAAGGTGAAGTGTTAGGTTGTTTATTTGCCGTCTTTCCATTCTTCTGAAGTAAGCATTTAATGCAATAAATTGCCCCATTAGTACTGCTTTTGCAGTATCCCACAGATTTTGGTATGGTGTGTTATTATTAGTAGTAGTAGTTTAAGGGAAATTTTATGATTTCCTGTTTAATTTCTTCTGGTACCCATATGTCATTAAGTAGAATGTTGTTTAATGTCCATGTGTTTGTATAGTTCCAGAGTTTCATTTGTTATTGATTTCTAATTTTAATCCATGGTGATCAGGAAAAATACATGGAATAATTCCAATTTTTTTGAATTTGTTGAGACTTGTTTTGTGACCTAACATGTGGTCTATCCTGGAGAATGTTCCATGAGCTGATGAGAAGAATGAATATTCTGAGGTTGTTGGATGGAGTGTTCTGTAGATATCTGCCAAGTCCAATTGGTCTAAAGTGTTATTTAGATCTTGTATTTCTCTATTGACTTTTTGCCTAGATGATCCATCCAATGTTGAGAGTGTGGTGTTCAGGTCCCCCACTATTATGGTGTTAGTGTCTATCTCATTCTTTAAATCTAATAGTGTTTGCTTTATAAATCTGGCTGCTCCAACATTGGGTGCATTTATATTTATGATTGTTATGCCTTCTTGATGAATAGATTCTTTTATCATTATATAGTGGCCTTCTTTATTTCTTTTTCTGGTTTTTGATTCAAAGTCTATTTTATCTGATATAAGAATAGCTACTCTAGCTCATTTTTCATTTCTGTTTGCAAGGTATATCTTTTTCCATCCTTTCACTCTTAGTCTAAGTGTGTCTTTACAGGTGAGGTGAGTCTCTTAAAGGCAGCATGTTGTTGAGTCCATCTTTTTAATCCAGTCAGTCAGTCTGTGTCTTTTGAGTGGGGAATTTAATCCC
>NW_007738231.1:4120-5696 GCF_000696425.1 Galeopterus variegatus | reverse complement strand
TTGTTTTACTGGTACATTTTGTTCTTTCTTGAGTATTCATGGCAGTAATGGTTGTTTTTCAGGTATCAAACCCAGTACTTCCTTGAGAATTTCTTGTAAGGCTGGTCGTGTGTTAGTGAACTCTTGCAGTTTTTGTTTGTCTGAGAAATATACTATTTGTCCTTCATTTCAGAAGGATAACCTTGCTAGGCAAAGTATTCTTGGCTGGCAATTCTTGTCCTTTAGTATTTCAAATATATCATCCCAGTCTTTTCTGGCCTTTAGGGTTTCTGATGAAAAGTCTGATGTTAGTCTGATTGGGACTCCGTTATAGGTGACTTGATGCTTCTCTCTTGCAGCTCTTAAGATTCTCTCTTTGTCTTTGAGTTTTGCCAGTTTGACTGTAATATGTCTTGGAGAGGACCTTTTGGGGTTGAATATGTTTGGGGATCTTTAGGCCTCCTGAATCTGAAGATCTGTGACTTTCTCTATACCTTGGAAGTTTTCTGCTATTATTTCGTTGAATAAGTTTTCAATGCCATTTCCTTTTTTCTCCCCTTCTGGAATACCCATGATTTAGATATTTGAGTACCTAAGGTTCTCTGTTATCTCTCTTAGATTTTCTTCAATTTTTACAATTCTTTTTTCTTTTTTCTGGTCTGCCTGTGTTAATTCAAACAGCCTGTCTTCAAGGTCAAAGATTCTCTCTTCTGCTTGCTCTAGCTGCTAGTTAGGTTGTCTGTTGTGTTTTATATTTAGTTGAATGAATCCTTCAGCTCCACAAGTTCTGCTACATTTTTTTTTCAGGGCATTGATTTCTTTGTACATTTTTTCTTTCAGCTCTTGTAAATTTTTTCTCATTTCATTGTGTTGTCTAACTGATATTCTTGTATCTCATTTAGTTTCATAAGAATTGTTGCTCTAAATTCCTTGTCAGTCATTTTAAGAACTTCCTGTTCTATAGGAGCTAGAGCTTGAGAGTTATTATTTTCCTTTGGTGGTGATGTATTTTCTTGATTTTTCATATTTCTGATATCTTTCCTTTGGTGTTTAATCATTGTGGCAGGGGATATCATGGTCCACTCGTTCCACCCTGATGTCTGGCCTGGATCCTGAAGGGACTGCCTAGGCTGGGCTGAGAGTCCCATGGCACCTGCTTATTCCAGTGCAGCTGACTCAAGGGCATCTAGGCCTGGCAGTTCTCAGGCCTCTCTGGGCAGCAGGCACTGGCCTGGGCTGCGGGTCCCACGGAACCTGCCTTTTCCAGTGTGGCTGACTCAGGGCATGTGGGCCTGGAGGCTCTCAGGCCTCTCTGGGCAGCAGGCACTGGCCTGGGCTGGGGGTCCTGCTGTGCATGGCTCCTGCCTGTTCTAGCACGACTCTCAGGCCTCTTGTTGTTGCTTTTTAATAATTGCAAATTGGTCGATTTGTGGAAGAGAGTGATGCTAGGAACTGTCTACTCCACCATCTTAACCAGAACTCTTATAATTTTCTGTGTTGATATCTTGCATATGTTCTGTTAAACTTATTCCTGGGATGGGGCCGGCCCGGTGGCACACTGCTACAGTGCGCCGCTTGGGAGCGCGGCGGCGCTCCC
>NW_007738231.1:0-3485 GCF_000696425.1 Galeopterus variegatus | reverse complement strand
CACTGAGGGTTGCGATCTGTTGCCGGACATGAAAAAAGACAAAAAGGAAAAAAAAAACAAAAACGTATTCCTGGGAAATTGATGTGTTTGGATACTATTGCAATAGTATGGTTTTTGTATTTTTATATTCTTCTTGTTACTGGTGTATAGAAACACAATTTACTTTTGTATGTTGTCCTTGTTTCTAGCAACCTTGAAAAATTTGTTTGTTTACCCTAATGATTGTTTTGTAGATTCTTTTGGATTTTCCATATATACAACGATGTCGTTTGTAGATTAATGAGTTTTACTTTTTGCTTTCTTATTGTTATGACTTTTATGTCTTTTTACTTCCTTATTACACTAGCTAGGATCTCCAGAACACTCCAGGAGTTATTACCACTGCAATGTTATTACTCTACTCCAATGTTATTGCTGCTCCTGAAGTAGCAATAACATCATTTCTGTATCATTTCATTTCACCACAGAAAACACTTGTAACATTTTTCCATTAAATGTGATGTTTAATTTAAGATTTTAATTAGTTCCCTTTATCCAATTGGAAAATTTTCTAGCTTGCTTGGATTTTTATTATGCATTGATTTTGTTTTATAAAATGCCTTTTTGACTTTTCATATAATTTTTCTTTTTATTCTGTTAATGTGTTGAATAAAAAGGATTACTTTTTAAATGTTATATAAATTTTGCATTCCTGAAATAACCCAATTTGGTGACTAACCCTTTTCATACATTGCCAGATTTGGTTTGCTAATATATAGTTTAAAATTTTTGCATCTATGTCATGAGTAATATTGGTTTGCAATTTTTGTTTCTTCTTATATCCTGTCAGATTTTGGTATGAAGGATATGCTGGCCTTATAAAATAAGTTGGGAAGAAAGTCTTACTTTTCATTTTTCTAGAAATGTTTAAGATTAGTTTTATTTCTTCTTTTTTTTTTTTCGTGACTGGTAACGGGATCGCAACCCTCAGTGTCGCGCCCGCACCGCGCTCAACCAGTGAGCGGACCAGTCTCTATATGGGATCTGAACCCTCGGCGGGAGCGCCACCACACTCCCAAGCACCGCGCCACCAGGCCAGCCCTATTTCTTCTTTTATATGCTTTAAGAGTTTAGTAGTGAAGCCAGCTGGGACTGGAATTCATTTTGAGAGAAGGTTTTTAATTACAGATTCAGTGTCTTTCATAGCTATAGGACTATTCAGATTTTCTATTCTTGTAGCAGATTTAGTATGCTGTACTTGTTTTAAAATTTCTGCTTCATCTACTAATTTTCAAATTATTGAAGTAATATTATTCAAAATATACTCTTATTGTCTTTTTAATATTTGTAGGATTTTTAGTGATGTCTCTTTTTTCACTTTCCTTGTCATATATTTCCATTTTCTCTTGTATTTTGTTGATTACTCTTTCCAGGGGTTTATCAGTATTATTAATCTTTTCAAAATGCAAAGTTTAGGCTTTGTTAGTCCTGTTTTTTATTAGCTTGTTCTCTGTTTCATTAATTTCTGCTCACATCTAGTTTTTTCTTCTCTACATGTTCTTTGATTTTAATTTGCTGTTATTTTATTAACTTTATGAGATTGATTCTTTGATCATTAATTATAAGCCTTCTTTTCTAATATATGCATTTAAAGTTGTAATTTTCCTTTAAACTTTCTACAGGTTTTGATATATTCTCATCATCATTCAGTTCAAAATATTTTCTAATTGTCAGTTTGATACCTTCTTTGATTTTGAAAGTTGGCTTAATTTGCAAATGCAGTTTTGTTTTGTTTTGCTTTTAATTTACTTTGCTGTTTGTGGTATGAAGCTTAATTGTACTTTGATAGAGAACATACTCTATTGAATTTTAATGTTTTTTTAAATCCATATTCTTTTTTATTCTGTAAGATTTAACATGTTAATTTTATCTTTAATCACAAGAGCATGATTAACAAAATGTGTTGTGGTGGGATTATGAAAAATATCTTCTTTTGGGTTTTCTTTATGAATATTCATGAGATACAAAGCTGATTGTCACCCCTCATGCCCATGATGTGAGGGCCAGATTCACACTGGCAGCATACGCATTACCACAAATTGCATTGGTGCCCCATGTCCCCCACCCAATTATCCCCAACTTCCCTCTCCCTCCCCTTTCCCCCTTAACTCCANGCTTTGTAGTATAATTTGAAGTCAGGTAGTGTTATGCCTCCAGCTTTATTTTTTTTGCTCACAATTGCTTTGGCTATTCGGTGTCTTATGTTGTTCCATGTGAAAGGTAAGATCGTTTTTTCCATTTCTGTGAAGAATGTCCTTGGTATTTTGATGGGGATTGCATTGAATCTGTAGATCGCTTTGGGTAGTATAGACATTTTCACAATGTTAATCCTTCCAATCCAAGAGCATGGAATATCTTTCCATGTTTTTGTGTCTTCTTTAATTTCTTTTGGAAGTAGTTTGTAGTTCTCATTGTAGAGGTCTTTCTTCTTCTTGGTCGAATTGAACCCAAGGTATTTTATTTTTTTCATGACAATTGTAAATGGGATTTCTTTAGTTCTTTATTTCTCTTTCTGTTAGTTCATTAATTGAGTACATAAATGCAACTGTTTGGGGGGCATTTATTTTGTATACTGCAGTGTTACTGAAGTTATTAACCAGCTCTAGGAGTTTTTTGACAGAGTCTTTAGGTTTTTCTATATATAGTATCATGTCATCTGCAAGTAGGGACAGTTTGACTTCCAGATATTTTCAATCTGGATGCTCTTTATTTCTTTCTCTTGCCTGATTGCTCTGGCTAGTACCTCCAGTACTATGTTAAATAGAAGTGGTGAGAGTGGGCATCCTTGTCTTGTTCCTGTACTTAAGAGAAAGGCCCTCGGTTTTTGCTTATTCAGAATGATGTGGTGGGCTTATCATAAATGGTTTTTATTGTGTTGAGATATTTTCCATCTGTACCAAATTTGTTGAGAGTCTTTATCATGAAGCGATGTAGAATTTTGTCAAATGCTTTTTCAGCATCTATTGAGATAATCATATGGTGTTTGTCCTTGATTTTGTTGATTTGATGTATCACATGTATTGACTTTCATATGTTGAACCATCCTTGCATCCGTGGAATGAATCCCACTTGATCATAGTGTATAATTTTTTTTAATATGTTGCTGTATTCTGATTGCTAACATTTTGTTGAGGATTTTTGCATCTATGTTTATCAGGGATACTGGCCTGTAATTTTCTTTTTTTGTTGTGTCTTTATATGGTTTTGGTATCAGAGTTATGTTGGCCTCATAGAATGAGTTTGGGAGAGTAGCTTCTGTTTCAATTTTTTGGAATAGTTTGAGGAGAATTGGTATTAACACCTCTTTAAAAGTTTGATAGAATTCAGGTGTAAAGCCATCTGGACCTGGACTTTTCTTTGTTGGAAGATTGCTTCTTTAATTACTTCTTCAATCTCCTTGCTTATTATTGGTCTGTTCAGGTTTTCTATCTCTTCTTGGTTCAGTC
>NW_007738230.1:26909-45875 GCF_000696425.1 Galeopterus variegatus | reverse complement strand
GGTCTTTTGTTGTTCCATATGAATGTTAGGATTTTTTTTTCTATTTCTGTGAAGAATGTCACTGGCATTTTGATGGGGATCAAATTGAATCTGTAGATGGCTTTGGGTAGAATGGACATTTTCACTACACTGATTCCTCCAATCCATGAACAGGAATATTTTTCCATCTTTTGGTGTCCTCTTTAATTTCTTTCAGCAGTGATTTGTAGTTTTCATTGTAGAGATCTTTCTTCTCCTTGGTTATTATTATTATTTTTTTGTATTTTATTTTTTTGGTGACTACTGTAAGTGCACTTGCTTTCTTGATTTCTTTTTGTGCTAGTTTGTTGTTGGAGTATAAAAATGCTACTGATTTTTGTATATTGATTTTGCATCTTGTGATCTTACTGAATTTGTTTATCAGCTCTGAGAGTTTTTTGGTAGAGTCTCTTGAGTTTTCTCTATATAGAATCATACTATCTGCAAACTAGGACTGTTTGGCTTTGTCTTTTCCTATTTGGGCGACTTTATTTCTTTCTCTTGCCTGATTGCTCTGGCAAGTACTTCCAATATTATGTTAAATAGGAGTGGTGAGAGTGGACATCCTCATTATGTTCCTATTCTTAAAGGAAAAGCTTTGAGCTTTTCCTCACTCAGGATGATATTGGTAGTGGGTTTTTTGTATATGACTTTTATTTTGTTGAGATACTTTCCTTCTATATATAATTTGTTGAGAGTCTTTATCATGAAGGGATGTTGAATTTTGTCAGATACTTTTTCTGCATCTATTGAGATGGTCATATGGTTTTTGTTCTTGATTTTGTTGATGTGGTGTATCACATTTATTGATTTGTGTATGTTGAACCAACCTTGCATCCCTGAGATGATCCCACTTGATTGTGATGTATAATCTTTCTGGTGTGCTGCTGTATTCTGTTTGTTAGTATTTTGTTGTGGATTTTTGCATCTATGTTCATCAAGGATATTGGCCTATAGTTTTCTCTTTTTTGCTGTATTTTTGTCTGGTTTTGGCATCAGGGTGATGCTGGCCTACTGAGGAGTTTTTAAAGAGGGGGGCTGAAGGAATGGAATGTGGGAAAATGAACAGCAGGAGGGAAGGGGACGTAAACTGTGAGTGCTCTGTACAAGGAGCCCGGTGCAAGGTCTTACCAAGGCTCCATCTGCTTTCTGCTTCTGTTCTTGCTGTTATCTCAGGGTCCTGCTGGATGGGTGTAATCAGCAGAGCTTTACTGATGCCTTCCTTGATTTCCCAGGGTCTCGATAGTATGCACCCAGTTGCAAGTCTGCAGCTCCAGACTGACTAGAAAACATCTTTACATTCATGTAAATAATGTCCTCTTGCTCCATCATCAAGGCTCAAAATATTAAATAACCATGGGAAAACAGGGAACTCAGAGAAAAATTATGCCAAAAAAATGGTGTTTTAAAAATCTTTTACAGCCCATATGATTTTAGGTCCCAGTGTGGCTTCTGTGCTGCTCACTCCCACAACTGCAGGCTCTTGAATCAGACAGACCTGGACCCACTTTTCCTCTCCCAGCCATGCCTCTGTCTCCCCATCTGCACACACAGATGTTGTGGCTGCCTCCCGCATGGTGAGGGTTCAGTTGCTCAAGTGCAGCAGCTGGTCCAGTGCTGGTTCAATGCAATGCGGCCACTGTTGTCACTGGAAGCAGCGAGCCCAGAATCCAGGAGCTGGTCCAGGCTCCACTGCTGATGGGCTGGATGAGGCGGTGGAGTTGGGCTGCTCAATTTGGTTTTCAACCTACTTCTGTGTTAGGAACTCACTTGGGATATGAGGACAAGAGAAGAAGGGGCAAGGGGCAGGCTACAAATTGCACTGTCCATGGACAACCCTACAGCTCCTGACCTGGTCCAGCTGCTGCCTTTCGGGGGAAAGCAGGATTCTAAGAGATCCATTGGGCCAAGCTGGAGCTCAGGTGTTTGGCTTCCTCCTCATTATTTCTCATTCTTTGTAGGGCCTCTAGGGTGTGACTTATCGATCTTTTCCTTGAATTAATCCTTACATAAAACATTATTTAAATAATAATCCTAAATTTGCAATGACAAGTAATAAAGTAAATTAAAGGTAATCAGGAAGCCCTTATTAACTACAAAGACATTATGGGTAACTTCTAACATAGGAAAATAATGAAAGATCAATGTGGCTAGTGGACAAACTCAATCTGACTATATAAATCAACAGGGACTTACTTGAAAGTAGAATATTTTACACTTGTAAGGCAAATTAATCTAAGTGTCAATAAGAGAAAACAATTACAAATGGAAAGTAGCCAAATGTTCCTGTAGAATATGTGAGAAAAACTTGAGGAAAAGCTCTTCTGCTCCAGTGGCAAACATTGGCAGGATTGGAGACCCACCAGAGACCCCAGGGGAAGTAGCTGTAAGAGACTAATTACTGCTAAATGGATTGGTAAACTTGGGCACCATCTGTCATAGTCAATATCACAGGTCTTAACAAACGCTATATGAGAGATTAAAACGCCCTCTGATTTTAATATGTGACTGATAATTTATGTTTCCTTAGGAATTTTAAATGTATCTTAATGTTCTTTGCAACATAACATCAAGTAGCAATTATTTGCTATCTAGGCCACTGGACATACCGTATGTTATGCTACTGATGTGGAGTTTACCATTACTGCACATTATATTAATATTCTGGATATAAATGCTAATGAATATATATGCAAATTCTATTTCATAATGGGGAGAAAGGAAAGAATGACCCTGAAGACTCAGTAATGAACCAAATGTAGTGTCTAAAGCTTAGTGATAAACTGTGAGCAGAAAGGTTCACACACACAATACCACATTCCACAGAGCTAAGAAGTCAGGCGTGAAAGCATTTGACCAACAGCAGGTAGGGGAATGCCTGGGATGGTGTGGCCTGCCCCTGGTCTTCCAGGGACAATGCTAACTGAGAGGGTCTTAGAGAGTTGACAGAATCATGCCTAATTTAGCTCATCAGACCTACCATTAGCACCCAGCCAAATGGCATTCATCACGGTGTTTCCAAACCATGTTTTCTCCCTTTGTGAAAGTTGGGCTCTCCTAGTGACATGATCCTGGACTTTACTGCCTGATGGAAACTAAAATTGCCTGGACACACCCTGTCTTCTGATCCCCTCTGTAATTTCTCTTTTTTTCTAAAGGGTGTGAAGGCAGGAAAGAGTGACCTGAGGAGAGGAACTTGTTCTAACTCAGGCATGAGGATGCCAAGCTCCAGCTGTCCCGAGAGCCGAGCCTCGGTGCAAACCACAGCTGGGCCTCTGTCCAGGCAGAGCAGGGGATTCAGAACTCTGGTGAGCTGCTTGAGAATGTGTGTGTGTGTGTGCGTGTGCATGCACATGCATGTACATATATACACATGCACACACGTGTGTGTGCCCTCTATGTTTACCTGTATGCATGAATAGATATATTTACATATGTGTGTGTCTTCCACTTGTGGGTATAAAATTACAAAAGCCAAACACGGACGCAGACAAAATTCACACCCTCTGCGTAGTTCGAGCCTTCTGTCTTACTAAGCCCCAGACAGGGATTCCACCCTTCTTACCATGTTAAAAACACAACAACAAAACTGCAGTCTGTGGTTGGCAGAGGGGAACCGCAGGGTGTGGAGGTCAACGGCCTGTTGCTGACAGGTGCAGGCCGGGCTGGAGCACCAGCATTCAGCACTGAACATACCTGGGTGCATGTGGCAGGTTGGATCCCTGCTGTGTGAGGCCCGAGGCTGCATTGCCGGGTGAACTGGTGAGCCCTGGTGTCTGCTCACTGTTCTAACTCCCTCCCGGTCTGCTAGGATGGTGCTGGCCCCCAGAACGCTGGTCACAGGGCAGGCCCTGGAGGGGAATGGGTAGGACTCTTCCCACACACAGCCCTCCAGCACTTACTGGGTGCTGGGTGGGACCCTGAGGACAGAGCAGCGCCTGCAAGGGCAGTGCCTGCCCCCCAGTGGCTTACAGGCAGCAGGGGAGGCAGAGAGCAGCAGAGGACCTGGAGGCTCTGTAGACACAGGGACAGCCTGCCCAGGCTGGGGGGCTGCGAAGGTTTCCTGGAAGAAGCAGCATCTGGGGTGAGACCAGCAGAGGCAGTAGAAGGAAAAGGAGAGGAGGGGAGGGAGGGCCGGCGCCCGCCAGGCCGGCCGAGGCCTGCAGCAGAGAGCACGGCACGTGGGAGGAAGTGAACGTGGCCCAGGAAACGACAAACTTAGACGGAAAAGGAGAGGAAATCCTGAACTCAGAGCCTTGTGCTTTGAACATTTCAGAACTGAGGAAACTCTGGCCGGTCTGTAGCTCTTCCACGTGAGGCTTGCCGGAATACCACTGCTTCTCAGCAGGACGCGGGGACAGTAATGTCACAAGCCAAAGAGAAGAAAAAAGTGAACCGCGACCAAGGCTCATTGCATCTTCACAGATGCGGGGGCTCCTGCTGGAAGCAGCGCAGAGGAGGGGGGCGCGGTGACACTCCCTGGCTGCTGCAGGCAGGCAGGGCACTGAGACGGCTGGTGGCCCCAGCTCCTCCTGGCCTAGCTGTTGTTCTGGAAGTTCTGAAACTCAGACAACGAGCCTTGCGCTTGGTCTGCTCCAAGCCTCCTCGAAGGAAGGTGAGGCAACACCTCTTTCCCTGGGTGCTCAGAGGCAACGCCACCAGGCCAGGTGGGTCCGTGGCTGCCACCTGCTGAGCGAGCCCTGCGAGGAGGCGCCCCCAGCACAGCCGCAGGGATGGCTGGGGCTGCAGCGGCACATCCTCACAGGTCACACACAGTCGGTGTCCTCTGGTGAGCATGTCTGCAGCCAAGGCTTGGGCTGACCGTCAAGGTGAACACAGCGAGCTGTACCCTCCCCTCAAACCTGGCACCTGGGGGAGGAAGGCAGGGAAGCCCAGGTGAGGGGGGGAGAGTGGAGGACACGGAGGCCACTGAGGATAATGGGTGCAGTGGCTGTGTTGGGGACACCGTCCACATGTGGATGCCATGTGCCTCACTGCACTGCACCCTCAGCACCCCCTGGAGGCAGGTAAGCTGGTCCCTACCTCACTGGTGAGTCTCACAGTGGATAGAGGACTTCCCCAAGGACCTCCAGCGGGGAAGTGCGGGATCCGGAAGCAGAATCCATCCTGCCCAGGGCTGCCTCCACCCAGGTGATTTTAGGACCCTGAAAGGTAAGCGCCACCTTGATTCACAGACAGACCTACGGGTGGGGAGCATGGCTGTTGGGGAAAGTGCGTGGAGCTCACAGGGAGATGCTGTGCAGAGGGACTCCTAAAGCCGGGGGTGTGTGCGTGGGAGTGACGGGGTGGGAGCAGCTCTCCTAGGGAGGTGGCTAGCCCCTCTCACTGGGGCAGTGCTGCCGGGGAGACTCTGGGAGACCCCACAGTTGCAGGGACCCCAGGGGGTGCAGATGGCAGCCAGGAGCAACTTGCATCTCGGGTAGAAATGTTGCCTTTCTAGAGGCTTCTGCAGCTTCCATGCAGTCAATCTGTGCAGTGTGGCATCCATTCTCGTCATGAGAGGAAACATAGCAGTTGCATGCATGTGAAGCAGTGCCTGTCCAGCTTCTGGGGGCCAGGCCAGGGCAGAGCCTGGGAGGTAAAGGAGAGCAGTTCCCAGCGTGCTGGCAGCTGTGCCCAGTGAGTGCTGGCCACTGGGGTGGGAGGCCCTGTCAGCAAGCCCAGAAGCTGAGCAGGAGGCCTGAGCAGTGCCTGGAGACCTTTCACCAAGGCCCAGCTGTGCCCAGATGTGCAGACCCAGGCATAAGTGAGGTCAAGACCAATCCCCATCCCACTTCCAGGAGATCGTGTGGGCAGGTCCTGAGGATGGACATTCCAGACACTGCTGTTTTCCCTTTGTTACTGGCCCCGGCCATTCCATTGAAGGAGTGGGTAGAGGTGGTGTGTACCCTCCTGCCAAGCTGGCCCCACGGTGACGGGTCAGGTGGCCTAGCTCAGGCCTCTCCCCCTCCCCACCCAGCACCCGTGCCCTCAGCAGGACATCCCAGGGGTTAGCCTTAGCTTGGTCTTGTCTGTAGTCAAAGGCCACTGTCCACCCCCATGCCACGGCTGTCTTCCCACGCTAGTGAGATGAGGGGCTTCTCAGCAGGGAGTGCCTTGCCCCTCAGGCTGAAGGGACAGAGGGTGAGGCTGCAGCCTGGGCACTGCAATCCAGCAGCCCTTGGGCTAAACCACAATTAGAGGCTAAAAGTGGAGGGTGGGCTTGTCCCCCAGTTTAAAGAAGAAAGAGAGGAGGGAGAGACATGGAGATGCAGGGCATGAGGAGGACAGGTGTAGAGCAGCCAGTCTGGGACCCAGGACTACCCTGGACCTCTTCATTAGCAGCAGTCCTGGGCTGACCTTGGAACCCCTGCAGTGGCCGCAGCCCACCTCTCAGGAGAGGTGAGAGGTGAGGAAAGAGTTCCTTGCAGAACTGGGAGAGCTGGAGGGGCTTGTGCACCACCCTCAGGGGTCTCAGTCCCATCTGTGTCAGGGCCAGTGGTTCTGAGGACTGAACCACCACCTGACACACACCGGGGGTGTGGTTTATATTCTATGTCACTTTAGCGACAACAAAATACCAAATGGATCGAAGGGAAAAGCCATCTGGAAATAACACCTGGTAGCATAGGGGGTGCACTGGTGGGTGATAAAGGGCAGGACAAAAAATTAGTCCAGTTAAAATGAAAACTTCTCTTCATCAGGAGAGGCACGTGGGGGACACCTCCTCACCATCCTGCAGTGTTTGCCTCAAGTGTCCCGCCAAAGGCAGCCCAGGGTCGCTTTGTCAAGGACATCCTAATGAAGATGGTGGATGCCCCACAACCCTGGAGGACCCCGATGGTGGCAAAATGGGAATTCAATAATCTCTCCCACTAAAGCCCGGGCTCTGATCTTCTCTGCAGTGGGAGGTAGAGCTGCCATAACTTATTGGCTGGAAAGAAGAGGTGTATTGATTTCAGGAGCGTGCGGAACCTTTCCGAGCTCATACACAGTGAACGCCCTTTGATTTTTTTCAAACAAACCTACAAGTAAAGCTGCTGTGACTGTAACTAAATATAGTATGAGATACATGCCTTGTGAAGAGAGAGATAGGGGTTAGTCTGAAGAGGGACGGAAGACGCCTGCCCTGTTGTGAGTGAGACATGAGAGTGGAGCCACTTCCCACCACTGCCCGGGGGAAAGCCCTGGAACTTCTGAAATCCACAGTGCTGTGCGTGCGACCTGCAGGGTCCTGCAGTCCCCTCCTCACATCAGTTTCTCTACCGTCAGCTTTGCCAAGGAGACTATGCCCCCATGCCAGCACCTGAGGCGGATGTGGAGAGCTTCATGCACACCCAAAGCCCCACTCACGGTGGACGTCTAGCTATATGGCTGAATTCTACTTAAATGTTTAAAAAAATCATATTTTACATTTATTTTAATTTTATAAAAGTTAAGGCATCTTCTGCATATCAGGCATGTTCTCCTAAGAACGACATGCAGTCCCCAATTATATGTCATTTGTGCCAAGGATACGGTGGAGACAGAGCACAGGCTTAGACAGCCCCTCTCATTTTCCTTGTAAGAGCTCTTAGACATGGAGAGGTATTTTGTTCAAGGTCAGGAAAGAGAAAGGCCATAGTGGCTGTGGGATTGGACCAAAGCATTTAGGCTCAGTTCAGGACACTTCTGGACTCTTCTTTGCCCTCTGCCCCGTCTGGAGGTAAGCAGTGTGGACGGCAGTGACTTACCAGCAGTAAACAGCACTCAGGACTGGAGGCAAGTTGAGTAGGTCTGGGGTAATTATCTCAGCCAGGTTCTCCTTGTAGCAATTTTAGGCTTCAAAGAATTCCATGACCTCTGCTACCTTTGATCTTGATAGTAATCCTGGGAATGAGTGGGGGGCGGAGAATGACTGGCCTGCACGCAAGATCAGTGCTGTCCTCTTTGGGCAGATCTCAGACAGCTCAGTGGACTGGGCAGTGGGCGAGCAAGGCCAGGACTGAGAATGCCGGATCCTTCTTTGTCACCGTGAGCTTGTCAGAGACCCTGTGGGCTTGGAGCCTCCTGTCAGTGAGCATGCTGTGTACAAGGGAGTTGCCACAGAACCTACTCCCACATGACTTGGAATGCATCTTGTACAGGGCTGTTCTACGCAGGGTTGTTTATCATGATTTCAGAGCATTAATAGCAGCCTAAATGTCCAGTAATATATAATTAATTAAATAAGTTATTATGTATCAGTTACATGGGATACTTTGTAGCCGCTAGGAAGGGTGATGCAGACGTGTTCTCATTGGCATGGACAGACTGTCTCCATACGATGTCGATCTGCAGAGGAGGCAGAGACAGGACTGTTGTTTCCTTTCTTCCTTCTGCTGTGTGTCCTCGCTGTGTACCAGAGGGAGCGAGGACATGTCCCCATCCATGGATGCTGGCTTGGTCATGCTACTTGCTGTGGCTCATGGAGTGTGAGCAGCATGACTCGGGAAGAGGCATGGAATGTACTGGTGTGGCATGGCCTAGCCCTGCTCTGGTGACCTGTGTGGGACAAGCAAGCCCAGTTAGTCTGCACCCCAGAACAGAAGCATGCAGAACCAGCGTGAACCCGGCCATCAGTAGTGTTTCTACTGGGCCCATCCTGTCTCAGCTGAAGCACAGCAGACCTGTGGAGTCACATGCGCGAGAACAAGACCGTTGTAAGCCACTGGCATTTTGAGATTGTTTACTAAGCAGTGCTATTGTCACAATGGCTGGTTAATGCTGAATTACAAACAGTTTATGTGTATGATCCTGTATGATCCTGCTACGTATGCATAGGAATTATACTGTCTATATTTATACCTGTATATAATTCTGGAGTGATAAACAATAGAAAAGAGTGTTTCTCCTTTGGTGGTAGGATTATGAAGTATTTCTATGATGTTTTATGTTTTCCTATATTTACAAACTTAATTTGTACACAGAATTTTTTAGGAACTCATTCCTTGGTGAGAAGTCATCAACTCCCCTTTAGCTATGCAACTATCTCTGAAATCGTAATATTAAAATTTAAAACCTCCATCAGGGAGGAACTTTCTAGAACAGTCTCTAGATAGGTTTGCAGCTCTGTCTATGTTATTCCCCATAGCATAGCATGCGGAAGTATCTGATAACTGTTCATTGAATCTAATTGAAGGCTATTCATGTCTTGCCACCCAGACTCTCTTTAAATACAATTTTCAATAATTATCCAGTCAACAGATTTTTATGTAAAATTCACATATCATGTTAGCCCTTTACCGTTCCACAAAGGCTCAACCAGCAAACACTGGCTGACTCCATGAAACTCAAGGGCAATGGATTTCTTCCACCGGGGGTGGTGATAACTCTTCCTTCTCTGCTTGTTGGTTTCCTCTCACTAACTTTTGATCTAAAGACGGAAGGCTGTGTGCCCAAGTCACTCGTCCTACAGGGGCAGCTCAGGGGGATCTGGGCAGGAGTGGCATCATTCCGGTACAGTTTGGACGTGGGCCTGGTTGACCGACCTGTGCAGTGAGATTGCAGGTGTGGCTGGAAGGAGCTGAGACCTGTGACCAAGCAGCCACGTCTGCGAAGACTCTCTTGTATGTTCCAGTCCATGTGGCAGGCCTGTGACTGCTGTTCTCTGGAATTTAATACGCCAAACATAATTTTTGTTATCAGTAAATGTGGTAGGAAAAATAAAATATTGACTATGTTTTTTTTTGGCAAATTCTGTGTTTTTGTTTATACTATTTTTGAGAGCATATTTTTCCTCCATGAGGACAACCTTTCTAGAAATTCACTGCTCAAGTCTATGTAAGGATGTGAACCTTTGTGGCCTATGTAAATAAGCACAGACCTTTTGAGGAAATCTGTAAAGACATGCAGATTCACCCTATCCAGAGCCGGAAGTGGATTTTGGTGATTCTAGCAGCAGGTGTCGACAGGGCTACATTCCCACTGGGAAGCGTCCAGTCAGCAGGTCTTCTGGGAGCCTTCTGGAGGGCTCCGAGTGCCTTTGTTTCACTGTACACCAGGAAGGGAGTTTTACATTTGATCTAATATAATAAGAAACTGTTAATAGTTTTCTTTGAAAACCAACTTTTCAGCTTGGTCTGATTTGACCTTATCAGATCTGGAGCAGTTGGGTGGGGCCGAGGGGCAGGTCTGGCTTTGGGGGAATAAGGAAATAAGGTGCTGGGTTTGCACACACTCAACGTACAGGCAGACCTTCTCTCCACCTGCTGTGTTTGGGAAATACTGAGATGCTCTCACCAAGTGACGAGTAATTATTTGGTTGATCTCACACAGGTTGTGACTTTGTCCAAAATTATTAATGTAGCCTGTTGAAAATGAGTTGACCCGTTGTTTTGGGTCATTTGAACAGCTAAACAGTGATATCAGATTCCTGTGCAATCACCGAGTTCAGTTTCCTGGTCCGTCAGTCAATAAGTCGGCCTGTGTGTTCCGATTCCAGCCAAGCGTGGTCAGTTCAGCAGCCACACATAAACAAGATCTGCTGCTCCACAAATGGGGGGAGGGATTGATCCAGTTAGCCCCCACATTAGGCAAAATAACCTGGGACTCAGGAACCTTCCGTCCTGAGAGGTCCAGAGGGCCTGCCCACCTGACTGAGTTGGTGGGATAACCACACACTCGGCTCTGCAGCCTCACTCCATGAAGAGGGTGGAAAATACTTACCCCTGGTTTGCTGTGGTCCCAAAGCTGCAGATTCCACAAGAGGATGTCAAAGAGGAGGCAGGTTGGAAGGGGTAAAGGGAAAGCATCTGTTTTTCCATCTCCTCTAGAATGTCTGTAACAGGTTAGACCAGCCCCACAGCCTCCATCCCTGCAGCCTCCATCCCAGCCAATAACTCTGAGTCCACGGTGGGCCCAGGAATAGAGCAACCCATTGTCCATTCTGCTGTACTGTATCTACCCAGGTGGCTGAGGCATGAAACATCTTTCCTAGCGGTCAAATGTGACACTAAAGGTTAATGTATTGGAAATTTAATCTCTACAGTGACAATGTTAAGGGGGTGGGAAATCCTATTATGCTAATTGAAAGGTGGGGCCTTTAACAGGTGGGAAGATTATGAGGACTGAGTGATCATGAATGCATTGATTCATGGTTTAATGGGTGGTCATGGATGTGGTTCTGATGGCTTTAAAAGGAGAGCCAGTCAGCAGGTTAGCTCTTTCCTACTCAGCCATTTGCATGTGACACCCCGTGTTGCTAAAGAGTCACCACCACCAAGAAGGCCCTCACCAGATGTGCCCCCTGGACTTTGGACTTCCCAGCCTCTGAAACTAGAAGCAATAAATTCTGTTTTATAAATTACCTAGTGATGGAGTTTGACGTGTTGTCCCCACCAAAACTCATGTGGAAATTTGATCCTGAGTGTGGCAGTGTTGGAAACTAATTGAGTCATGGGGTGGATCCCTCATGAATGGATTAATGCTCTCCCTGGGGGAGGGGGGATTAATGAGTGAGTTCTCGCTCTATTAGTTACCGTGAGAGCTCGTTGCTTAAAAAGACCCTGGCACCTCCTCTCTCTCTTGCTTCCTCTTGCCATGCGATCTGCTTGTACCCTCCGGCTGCCTGCCACTTTCTGCCATGAGTGGAAGCAGCCTGAGGCCCGTGACAGATGCAGCTGTCCCAGAATCGTAAGCCAAATAAACCTCTGTTCTTTATAAATTACCCAGTTTCAGGTATTTTGTTATAAGCAACAGAAATTGACTAATACAACCTTCTCAACCTTCTTCCCATGACGGCTTCTTTTCCTGCATGTGACCTTGGCCTGTTCTCCACTCTCACGCGGGGCTGATGCACAGGGGCCTTCGCAGCACTGAGCAGAGGTGTCACCCACAGGTCAAAATGGTCTCTGGATTGCACAAGTTGAGCTCTGTTTCAGGACAGGCACACTGCAGATTTGGTGTTCTACCTTAGCTGAACCAGCAAGAAACACAAGGTATTAATGTGAGACTCAGAAGAACCAAGTCCTCAGCTCCTTTCCATACAGAGATGGCATTCCTCTGCACGTCAATGTGCTGACTTTTTATAGGGTACACTCACAAGGTTTGGATCGAATCCCACTAGTTCATCTTCTGGATTAGCTAATTCCCACCAATTAAACATTTCACAAACACCTAGCAATGCATGCCCACGGGCAAGGTGCCCATGCCTCCGATAGGGGGCTGCCTCCATGTGCTGGGGCTCTCATTTCTCTGTGGATGACAGTGTCACAGAGGGAGCTGGACATCCAGAGTCTTCACTCCTATGGCCTGCAAGCCACCAAATTCATCCTAGGTGTATCGATGGTTTTAATACTTTTTATTTGCTATTTACACCTTTGCAAGAACAGCAAAACTGCAGGCTGAAATAAGTGCGTTGGAACTGGTGGAACGCGGGTCTGTTTGGACAGCTATTCTTAATTCTGAGAGGAAAAGTTAAGCTTTGCTGTGATGAAGTGCAGAAATGCTTCTGAAGACCCTAAGTACAGAGAGGTGTTATACTACACACTCCGAGAAAAGGAAAAGACTGTCAAGAAAAGATCTCAATTTCTGTCTGAATATAACCTTTGAATAGGTTTCTTAAGCTAATTTCCAAAAATAGGAAGCAGGCAGATGCTGCAAACCATGGGCTGGTCACACAGTCACCGGTCCCAGGCACTGTCTGGGAGAACCATCTGGAGACTAGGGGTCGGTGAGCTCTTGGGAGATCCAGAATGGGTCACACAGAATGGGGCTTGCCAGGCTGACCAGGTTCAGTTTGTAGGTTGCTCTCACAGCCCTCCAGGGTGACCAAGTTCTTTGGACACTCCAGTGGGGTGAACAGGGTGTGCACAGTTAATTCTGCATTTGTGAGAAAAGTGAGGGTCAGTGACCACATGAACTGGGCCGTGGGAGATCTGGTGAGCAGTCTGGGGTGTGACCATGTGGAGAGAAACGTGCTTGGCCAGCCAACTGCATCCTGTGGGACAGTGATCTAGGGCTGGGAGACCCTGTGCCGCTGAAGAGAGACGTCAGTGTTTTCACCTCAGTGTGATCTTCCTAGTGAAGTGTCTGCTCAGTTAACACTGTTAGAAATGCTGTTAAATCACAGCCTGCCCTTGCCAGCGAATGAACCAGCCATCCCGGAGCGCCAGGGAAGTCCCTCCTTTCTGGGTCCCAGTCACCCCCTTCCATCACAGAGATGGGAAGGGACAGCTCTGGTTCTGGCAGAGATGTTTGCCAGGAAACCCTTCACTTCCTGAGCTAAGTTAATGCCTCTCATGTTTGCTCCAAAATATCTCTCAGGCTTCCATGGTGAAAAAACAGGCATCAACTTCTCCACCTGATCCATGAAACGCAACTGTCCAAGGTTGGGCTTTGATGTTAACAATCTCCATAAATATTAGACAGAACCCCACAGAGTTCTCTACAAAAAGAGGGTATTATCTAAACAATTCATGTTTCCAAAAGAACTAATACATTTTTTAATGGGAACAAATTTTTTTTAGGTCTAAGTTCATTAAAAATTGAGATTTGCGCTTCTATGATAAATGTTTCCCCGTGATCTGAGATGGAAACCTTGGTTGGTGGGGGGTGGGCAGAGGAGATACGGACACGCTGGGGGGCCTGTCAGTGCTGAGTTGGGTGAGAGTCGGTGGGTGCCGGGTGTCAGCTACTTCCCAGGCATATGGAAGGTACATAACATTGCAGCAACTCAAGACTCCTAGTCGGTCGTGGGGTGCACGGTTCTGTCGTCCAGCCCCCCATCTTTTGGTGGTGTTTGAGATTCCGGAGCCTTCCTTTCTCAAAGCAGTACCAGCTGGAGCTCTGTTTTAGAAACTGTTCCCCTTTATGAAATATACACTACATGCCATTGAGACGCATTGTCCAAATGCATTAATTGAATATGCTGAGTTGTACAGATTTCACGGCACCTACATAGTAAAAGTACGTACGCACCCATCACATGCTTTTCTAGGCACACTGCTCAAGTCTATGTCTCCTGTCCTGTGTATGCAGTAAGGCTGCCCACTCACAGGTAGGAAAAAGACGGCCTTGGCTGCCTTTCTTCCTTCATGGCCCCCCTCACCACCTTGGCGATGAACCCCTGAGTACAGTGAAAAAAAAAGCCCAGGACGAGCTGGCATCTGACTGGGAAGCACCGACATCTTGTTTTCACCCAGCTTCTAGTCTGCAATGTGGCGAGACATGCACAGGGAGAGCTGTACTAAGGAAAGCTGAGACCCTCACACGGTCTCCAAGAGACTACCCCCAGCCCTCTCCCTTCGTCACCCTCCAAACCCCAGGACACTGCTGTTGGGTTCCACTGCTCTGAGGGCATGAGATATGGAGCTGTACTTCTTGCCCCCTCCTGAGGCTGAGTTTCACAAGAGACTTGGGGTGAGATTTGTTTTCTCTGCATGGAGCATAAATTGAGAGCCCAGTGTTTCCTGGACTACAGGCTTTCATCGCATCCTTCCTCAAGTTCTACCTTGTGCTGGCCCCTGAGAAACTCGACAATGTCTGTTTGAAGGCATTTCTCCCGAAGATTCATATGCTGTCATCAGGGCTCCAAACCTGCTGTCACAGGATCGGGTATTTACCAGGCAGAAGGTCCACAGTCTTTGCATTTTGGCAGCTGAGGAAAGAGCACATGGGAGCTGTCACTGGGCCATTTGCCAGGCCAGTGATGGAAGTGCCAGGAGTGTGGAACTGGGCTGTCACCACCTGGCATCTGGGGACAGTGGGACAGGGTCAGCGTGTGAACACTGGCCTTGAGTGGTCAGGCCAGGGTGTCATGGAAACTGACATGCTGGGCAGCTCCTGCTGGCACGCATAGGCCTGGCAGAGCGGGGTGAGGGCACTGGTGTTTGCCAGATGCCTGGGTCACCAAAGGGAGCAGTGTATACACGGGGTTGGTCACAGCAACTGCATGCAGGTCACTAAATCACAGCTGAGTTCACCCTGCAGAAGAGTGGCTTCCATTCTGCTCAGGCACTGGGAAAATGAGGCTCTGTGTGCTTGTGGGAACATGTCACAGGAAAACCTAGACCCATGACGACAGGAGCGAAGGCTATTTCCTGGGCATCACAGCCTCTGTCTCCACTAGTCGCTGCCCACAGGAGTGGATGAAATGCCTGCAGTGTGCTTCCTGCTCACCCGTGGTGTGGCCGAGCGTGCTCTCTGTTCACCTGTGGTAAAACCGAGTGTGCTCCCTGTTCATCTGTGGTGGAGACAAGTGTGCTCCCTGCTCACCCCTGGTGTAGCCGAGCATACTCCCTGTTCACCCATTATGTGTCAGAGGGTGGTCCCTGCTAATCCGTGGTGTGTCAGAGCATGCTCCGTGCTTGCGGTGGTATAGACGAGCATGCTCCATGTTCGTGCTGATGGAGCCGATCATGATCCCTGCTCACCTGTGATGTAGCCGAGTGTACTCCCAACTTGCCAGTGGTGTGGCCGAGCGTGCTACCTGCTTACCTGTCATGTGGCAGACCATGCTCCCTGCTCACCTGTGGTGTAGACGAGTGTGCTTCCTGCTTGCTGTGGTGTAGCCGAGCAAGTTCCCTGTTCACCTGTGGTATAGACTAGCCTACTCCCTGCTCGCTGTGGTGTAGCTGAGCATGCACCCTGCTCGCCCATGGTGTGGTCAAGGGTGATCCCTGCTCACCGGTGGTGTGGCTGACCGTGCTCCCTGAGCACTTGTGGTGTGGCTGACCGTGTTCCCTGCTATCCCGTGATGTGGTCGAGTGTGCTCCGTGTTCACCTGAGGCATGGCCTAGAGTGCTCCATGCTTACCTGTGGTGGGACCGAGTGTGCTCTCTTCTTGCCTGTGGTGAAGACTGGCATGCTTCTTGCTCACTGTTGTGTAGCGAGTGTGCTCCCTGTTCACCTGAGGCATGGCCTAGAGTGCTCCATGCTTACCTGTGGTGGGACCGAGTGTGCTCTCTTCTTGCCTGTGGTGAAGACTGGCATGCTTCTTGCTCACTGTTGTGTAGCGAGTGTGCTCCCTGCTAGCCAGTGGTGTGGCCAAGGGTGCTCCCTGCTCCCTGTGCTGTGGCCGAGGGTGCTCCCTGCTCACCTGTGGCTGAGCGTGCTCCATGCTCCCTGTGGCATGGCCGATGGTGCTCCGTGCTCACCTGTGGAGTGGCTAAGGGTGCTCCCTGCTCCCTGTGCTGTGGCCGAGGGTGCTCCATGCTCCCTGTGGCATGGCCGATGGTGCTCTGTGCTCACCTGTGGAGTGGCTGAGGGTGCTCCCTGCTCACCTGCGGCATGGTCGATGGTGCTCTCTGCTCATCCGTGGTGTTACTGAGCGTGTTCTCTGCTCACCTGTGGAGTGGCCGATGGTGCTCCGTGCTCACCTGTGGCGTGGTCAAGCATGCTCCTTGCTCTCTGCGGTGTAGCCGATCATGCTCTCTGCTCATCCGTGGTGTTACCGAGCATGCTCCCTGCTCACCTGTGGCGTGGCTGAGCGTGGTCCTACTCACTATGGTGTGGGTGTCATGGTGGAGGGAGCAGGGCTGGGCAGGTCCCACCCACAGCAGAGATGCAGGTTAGATGGAGAGCCTTTGTGATGCTGCCACCCTCACAGCAATGTGCACCTGTCAGGTGCTGTGTTCCTGAATGTTCTTAGGAATATCAGTGCCAGGTTGGGCAGACACCTGTCTGGGGGCCTTCTGCTGTTGTGGCTGAGGGTGGCTTGTCTTTCCATTTACGTGGGTTTCAGGAGATGGCCAGGGAATCGAGCTGGGGCCCACTGGCAAGTTCAGCACATACTTCGCGTTCCTAATGGGCCTGTGACAGAGAGCGCTGCCACCCCAGCCCTTCTGCTGGTGACTCTGTCGCATCTGCTTAACAGAGGGAGAGGGTGGGCAACACGGCGCGGCTGCTGGTGGGCACCACCTAATGCCTTCTGTGACCACTGCAGAGCCGTGCCTGCGCTCAGCCAGCTAGTTCCCACCAGCCAGAAGCCATGCAGCAGGACGTTCCCCGTCCACCTGGCCGTCGCACGAGAACGCTGCAGGAGAGTCAGTGGGGACGCGGTCTTCACAACAGGGGTGCCTGTCCGGATAAAGTTAAAATTTTCAGATAATTTTCATGAACAGACAGCTTGCTGTCCCTGTGTTCTTGGCCCCAGCCGTCTCTCCTCCGCCAGTGGTGCTGTGGTCGTGGCTGAAACAGTGGCCTCTTCCTGCCCTGCCCACTGACCAGCCTCTCTGGAGAGTGTCGGCTGACCCCTCCGTCGTTCTTTAAAATGATCAATTAAGGAAACCTTTTTACTTACTACTGTCCTCAATAAGAGAGACGCATAGACGATGTAAAACTTAGCAATTAGACAAGCCGCAGCGAGGAGATGGAATCACCGTGAGGCCAGGAGCCAGAGCTTCTCTGTGACTTGAGTTGCTGCATCAGGAGAGGCTCTCCTGCTGTACACCGTACACTCGGCTCCAACTCCTTCCTCTCAGCAACACTGGCCGACACTCCCCAGACGTCGAGCACTCTGCAGAAAGTAGACCTTAGTGCTGCCTGCGGTCCATCGCCCTGCGTCTGTCAGCTGACCCACGGCTGTTGGACACTTGGTACTTCCAGGGTTCTGATCTGAAGTCACAATGACCCTGTGGAGGGCGCTCCCACAGCAGCGTCTCTGAAGACTTCAGCAAACCTGAAGACTTCCTCAATCCTGGGGGCGAGATTCTGGAAGTCACCCCCTCCCACAGAGGCTTGCCCACTGGCTCCGTGGCCCCCACGCTCCCTCTCTCCGCTGCAGTCTGGTCGTCTCTGCTGGCCCCTCGGCCTCTATCTGTCAGAGGTGATCCTCAGAACGTTGTCCCAGTGTCTCTTCCTCCTGTTCACCAGTGCCCTCCAGTGCTGAGGGGAGTGGACTCTGGAGGAGAGGCAGGTCAGCTCCGCTGGCCCTCCGAGTGGATGACTTTGAGGCAGAGCCTGGCTCCGTCTGTCCCACTGATGTCCAGGGTCATGGGTCCAGCTGCCTCCTCACAGGCCCCACTCTTGGCACTAATGCACCAGGTTGGAAAAAGACTTATCATTTCCCCAGATCAATCATGCTAACCTTATTTCCTCTCCTGTACCCCCCACCTGGGTTACTGTGCCCCATTGACCCAGGCATTAGGTAGCAAATCCCGGGCTGGCCACTGCCACCCACCTCCGTCCCTTTCCGCACCAATGTTTCCAACTCTCCCCTACAGTTCCTCTCATGTCAGCCTCCATCTTCACCCACAACCACCACCTCAGTTCTGGTCTTGTGTCTCCTGCCCCAGCCTTCCAGAGAGGATGGGGAAAATTGTCCCCTTACCCATCACAACAGCCCACACTCAGTAAGCAGTTATTATGATGTCACCGAACTAGAGGCTCTGAATTCACTTTGTCATTTGATGTTCATTATGAGAACCCAAAGGTTGGTGTCTTAGCAGCATTTTACAAATAGGACAGTGCAGACTTGAGAGTTCGTACGGGAGGAAACGCAGCTTGCTCCTGCCACACTGCAGGCCACGCTGGGAAGCGCGACCCGATGTCACACCACTGAGCGAGCCTGGGAATGTTAACACAGTCACTTCTCCCCTGTCATTCTCTCACATGGAACTGGGGCTTTTTCCTGTAATTTTTTGGTGTCGTGTGTGTGTGTATGCAAACAAGTATATGTATGGTTACAAATATAGATGTAAATAGGTGTAAATATAATTATATATTTTACATACATGTGTATATGTGAAATGTATATTACATTTGTAAGAAATTTAACACTATATCTCTTAAATTTGTAAGAAATTTGCATGTACATCTTTTTTTTTTTTCCTTTTTGTCTTTTTTACTGACCAGTAATGGGATTGCAACCCTCAGTGTCGCACCCGTACCGGGGACCAGCAACGGGATCGCAACCCTCGGTGTTGCGCCTGCACCGCACTCAGCCAGTGAGCGGGAACCGGTCTCCACATGGGATCCAAACCCTCGGTG
>NW_007738230.1:24380-25909 GCF_000696425.1 Galeopterus variegatus | reverse complement strand
AGCCAGTGAGCGGGAACCGGTCTCCACATGGGATCCAAACCCTCGGTGGGAGCGCCGCTGCTTCCAAGCAGCGCACTCTCCAGTGCACCACCAGGCCAGCCCAGAAATTTGCATGTACATCTTAAACCAAAGTTCCAGGGCTGAGCTGAGAGTACAAGGTCTGTAGATAGCTCCATGCTGTCTGGCTTTGCCATTCCGTGTCCAGCACAGTCACCCCGAATACTCAGGGCTGGGAGGGGTTGCGGAAGCACAGGGCCACCGCAGTCAGGAGCATGGTGTGGAGAGCCAGAAAGGGAGATAACTAGCACGTATTTGTCTGGTTTACTAACTGATTCCAGCTTTTTCTGAGTCTCTGCTGCTTAAACACAGAAAGTGATCATGAAGTGAACACTGCTCAGGGTCCTGCAGATGCAGCATGGGTAGAGCCCTGTAAGTGCACCATGGGTGAAGGGGCCCCTGATCTTCAAAAGATGGCACATACCAGTCCAGCCCACTGGAACCTGTGTCCGCAACCAAGCCACCCACACCTTGCTATACCCTGGGCTAATGGCTCCTTCTTTCCGAGATGAAAGTTTATCTGATGGTGTTTGAAATAAACCCCCAAATCCAGTCATTAAAAATCTGAACTATACTTGTCTGACTTAATGCTGACAAACATGATACTTTCATGTCTTACGTTCTTGTAACCATGCACCAGGGACTGTAACTGAGGAGAGACTATGATAAAAAGGAGATTTTGGACATTTCTGCTTCTAATAGAGAGAATAACTAGGACCACATTTAATCCCTTCCTCAACTGCCATAAAACTGGATTAAAAAAATGATGTGACAGTTTTCAAGACATTTGACATTGGCAGCCAATCACAGAAACCCTGAGAAATGGGAAACTAACAAAGTGAGCCCTATGGTCTCCACACCTGTTCCCTGGAAGTAGTTTCTAGCCTGGAGTGAAGGGAAGGTAACCCAGCTGGAGCCTGGGGTTCTTCCTGAGCTGAGCAGACAGAGCTGCAGTCTGGGGAGACCCAGGCAGCTGGAAGTCACAGGGCAAAATACTGGAAGGAGAGAGCTGCACAAAGAGAAGACTTCAGAGGCTTCCAGAGGAGCCCCCTTGAGTCTCCAGCTGACTCCTGATCAGGTGTGCTTATGAGGAAACTGCTAGAGACAGAGAAAGAACTGAAAGGAAGAGATGGAGCAATCCCCAGAGCTCACAGAGATGGTGAATAGTTCCTGCACTCACCAGCGAATGGAGCACTTTATAATCCACGGGGCACTGGGGGAGCACTCAGAAGGTTTTTAACCTCAGCAGTTTGGCAAAATCAACCCTAGACAGGACACTGCTGCTGCCGTCAAACAATCTTAAAATCAAGACTGGGAAGGATCAAACTGTTTCCAAGTAACTCAACTGCATCCCTCAATAAAGAGTAAGAATACTTACAGGAGCACAAAAATGTATAGCACCCAACAAAGGAAAAGCACAGCATCTGGTTTCTGGTGAAAAATCACCATCCATATGAAGAAGGAGGAAAACG
>NW_007738230.1:21935-23759 GCF_000696425.1 Galeopterus variegatus | reverse complement strand
GAATGGAGCACTTTATAATCCACGGGGCACTGGGGGAGCACTCAGAAGGTTTTTAACCTCAGCAGTTTGGCAAAATCAACCCTAGACAGGACACTGCTGCTGCCGTCAAACAATCTTAAAATCAAGACTGGGAAGGATCAAACTGTTTCCAAGTAACTCAACTGCATCCCTCAATAAAGAGTAAGAATACTTACAGGAGCACAAAAATGTATAGCACCCAACAAAGGAAAAGCACAGCATCTGGTTTCTGGTGAAAAATCACCATCCATATGAAGAAGGAGGAAAACGACCCAAAAGGAGAAAAAATTAAAAAAAAGTTGACCCAGAAATGATGTAATGTAATTGGTAGACATGGACTTTAAAAGAGTCATTATACCCATATTTCATGTCTTCAAGAAGCTAGAGAAAATATTGAGCATGTGAAGTAGAGACATGGAAGATGTGACCAAGACCCAGTTCAGACTTCTACCAGCGAAAACTACTGTTTGATGCAAACATAGACTGGATGGGATAATGGTACATTGCACATTGCATAAGACATTATACATTAAATATTAATAACTAATTGACATCAGTGTCTAATTGCATTAGACATTGCATTTGTGAACTTGAATTCATAGTTATAGAAATTTTCCAAAATAAAACAGAAAGAATAAAGACAGAAAAAGTGAATAGAGCCCTGGTACAAACTCAAGTGGCCTAATACACTTGTAGTTAGAAGGTGGGAGGGCCAGAAAAAATATTTTAAAAAGTTGTGGTTGATAATTTTCCAATTGGTTGAAAAATGTAAACTCACAGATCCAAGAAACTTAACAAACCATAAGCACAAGAAACATGAAGTAAGTTACACTAAGGCATGCTATAATAAAATTGCTTAAAATCAGCAATTAATAGTAAATTTAAAAAGCAGCCAGAGGAAAAAATTACATATGTACAAAGAAACAAATATAAAAATAGCAACAGATTTCTCACTGGAAACAATGCAAACTAAGGCAGTGGAGCAAAATTTTCACAGTACTGAAAAGAAGAAAAACCAGTCAGCCTAGAATTCAACCAATGAAAATGTCGTTCAAAGACTTTGTCAGATGTACAAAAGCCAAAAGATCATCACCACCAACAGAGCTTGCACGACCAGAAACATTAGAGAAAGTTCTTTAGGCAGAAAATATAGGTGAAAATATAGGTTTATATAAAGAAGTTACCCAGAAACAGTAACTATGTAACTAAATACAAAGACATTTTATTCTTTTTATTTAAATCTCTTTAAAGAGTAATTGATTGTTTAAAGCAAACATAAGCATAATAATTAGAAGTTTATAACATATGTAGAAACAAAAAGTATGAAAACAAAAGCCAAGAGAGAAAAAAAATATACTATGGTGAGGTTCTTATATTGTATATGAGTTGGTCTAACATAACCTGAACTAGACTGTTGTAAGTAAAGATGTGTTTACATAGTAAACCTAAAACAGACACTAAAATAGCCAAACAAAGAGTTATAGCTAACAATAAAAAAGACAAATAAAATGAAATCATACTAAATATTCAATCTGAAAGAAGAAAAAAAGAGCAAAAATTAGAAAACATGCAACAAGTAGAAAACGAATAGCAAGGTAATACTCAGATGTAACATTAACAATCGCTACAATAAATGCAAATGGCTTAAGTGCCCCAATCAAAAGGCAGAGCTGGTCAGATTGGATTAAAAAAAGGGAGATACAACAACTGTATGCTGCCTACAAAAACCCGACTTTAAACATAAAGGCACAAATAAGTTAAAAGTAAAAGGTGGAAACAGATATACCATGCTAACACTAATCAAAA
>NW_007738230.1:16243-21653 GCF_000696425.1 Galeopterus variegatus | reverse complement strand
CTATGGTGAGGTTCTTATATTGTATATGAGTTGGTCTAACATAACCTGAACTAGACTGTTGTAAGTAAAGATGTGTTTACATAGTAAACCTAAAACAGACACTAAAATAGCCAAACAAAGAGTTATAGCTAACAATAAAAAAGACAAATAAAATGAAATCATACTAAATATTCAATCTGAAAGAAGAAAAAAAGAGCAAAAAGTAGAAAACATGCAACAAGTAGAAAACGAATAGCAAGGTAACACTCAGATGTAACATTAACGATCGCTACAATAAATGCAAATGGCTTAAGTTAAGACAAATAAAATGAAATCATACTAAATATTCAATCTGAAAGAAGAAAAAAAGAGCAAAAATTAGAAAACATGCAACAAGTAGAAAACGAATAGCAAGGTAATACTCAGATGTAACATTAACAATCGCTACAATAAATGCAAATGGCTTAAGTGCCCCAATCAAAAGGCAGAGCTGGTCAGATTGGATTAAAAAAAGGGAGATACAACAACTGTATGCTGCCTACAAAAACCCGACTTTAAACATAAAGGCACAAATAAGTTAAAAGTAAAAGGTGGAAACAGATATACCATGCTAACACTAATCAAAATAACATTGGAGTGACTGATTGTATTAACATCAGAGTACATTTGAGAGAGAGAATATTACCAGGCATAAGGGAGTTCACTTCACAATGATAAAGGGCTAATTCATCAAGAGGACATAATCATAAATGTTTATGTACCGAATAACAGAATTGCAAAAATGGATAGAATTGCAAAAAATTTTACTATACTTGCTGTATGTAAAATTTAACTCAAAATGAATTATAGACCTAAATGTAAAACTCAAAAATATCGGAGATAATTTTTGCCCTGGGTTAGGCAAATATTTCTTAAACATGGCATCAAAAGCATGACCCATAAAAGAAGAAAAATGATAAACTTGGCTTACTCTTAAAAATAAGAACATCTACTTTTTGAAAGACACCATTAAGAAAACAAAAAGACAAGCCACAGGCAGGAAGAAAGTATTTACAAGCTGTATTTCTGATAAAGGACTTGTATCCGGGATATAGAAAGAACTTTGAAAACTCAGTAATAAGAAAATAGATAGTCCACTAAAAAATGGGTAAGAGATGTGGATAATGCACTAAATCAGATATGCAGATGACAAATAAGCACTAAAAAGCTGCCTAGCATCATTAGCCATTGGGAAATGCAAATTAAAATAACAATGTGACACCACTATGCACCAGTTAGAAGAAGTTAGAAGACCATTCACACCAGGTGTGGAGGGACCGGGCCTCTCACACACTGGGGTGAGAATACTGTGACGTGGCACAACTTTGGAAAACACTTGGGCAATTTCTTAAAAAGTTAAGGATATACCTACTGTGTGATCCAGCCACTCTATTCCCAGGGATTTACCCGAGAGAAAAGAAAGCATATATCATATAAAAACATGCACACGAACTTTTATAGAAGTTTTATTAGAAATAGCTCCAAAGTGAAAACAACTTAAAGTCCATCGACAGGTGAAACAGAAAAAATGTAGCATCTTCATTCACAGGAATATTACTCAGATAAAAAAGAATGAACTATTATTGATAATGCAACGACATGGAGGGAACTCAAAATTATTTTGAGTGAAGGAAGCCAGTCGAAAAGCAGAGCATACTGTATAGTTTCATTTGTAGAAAATTCTATAAAATGTTTATGGTGACAGAAAGCAAATGGGATGGCAAGGGACGGGAGGAAGGTATTGGGGAGGGTTGGGAGGGAGTTAAAAAGAAGATTTTTTGAGGCAAGACTGGATATGTTCATTGCCTCGATTGTGCTGATGGTGTCACGGGTATATACGTATTTCAAACCTTATCCAATTGTGCTCTTTAAGTATGAGCCACTCATCAAATGCCAGTTATGCCTCAGGGAGTGAAGTGTTTGTGGGAGCCACTTGCTAATTTTTCACAATATCCATACATGGCCAGTTCTTTCTGACTTGCAACACTTTCTGTTAAAGCTGGCCCCACATCCCAGAAGAGCAAACAGGGGAGCTCTGTTCTCCACCCAGGATTAGAGGGTGCTCGAGAGGCGTGAGGGGCGGGGAGGGGTGTCCTCGAGGAACGGTGGCTCCCGGGCCTGTGCACCTCCAAGGGCGCCTGGCTGGGGACCGGGACACAGCGGTGAGATGCCACCGCCTGCTGCTCCTGCCACTGTGCAATCCGCCGAGGGTGAATGCCGCCCTCTCCCCTCGGTTACCTCGCAGGGCACCACGAACGCAGGAGGAAAAACACGAAGACTAGCAAGACAATTTAGGTAGAAATTGCTGCCTGTGATTTATGGTTTTAATTAAGAGCTTTTTAAGCTTTAATTAAAAAGGTACGTGAGCATTCAGTATTTAAGAAAAATGACTTTGTGTTTGGGTCAATGGAATAACATAAAATAAAATGAGATACATATTTCTAGTCAGAAGCTTCACATAAGAAAGTTATGTACATAATTAAAAAGAAAATTTAAACTGATTTGGGCATAAAGGCTTTATAACAGGGGAAGTTGGCCGAGGGGAATATCTTTTCCTTTTATCGCAATATAGCTGGATATCAGGTTCCACACATTAATGCGGCTGCTTCCTGGGATGCGGCCAACGCAGGAGCGTGAGCGGGCATGGGAGGGTATTGCTGACGGCGACCAACGTCTCGCGGTGGGCATGGAGCTCTGCGCAGCTCTGGGCCGAGAGCGGCCCTGAGTTCTACTCCACTGCCTTTTCTGCTTTGCGTTTTCTTTGCATGTGTTTGCTTCTCAGATGTGGGTGACTTCAGTGAACGGCACTAGGTCAAAGTCTTATTTAGCAACACACGAATCTACCATGCGAATTAGCTCAGGGACATGGGTTCTGGATGGATGAGCAGAAGCCCTGCAGAAAGTTGTTCACCGCGCCCTTATCCATGGGCGACCTTGGCAAAGGCCAGAGGTCGGGACCTCAGAGGTGGAGTCAAGAGCACCCATGAGTGCGGGGTGCAGACCTGCGAGTGCAAGGGCACCAGGGAGGGTAGCCTCGAGACACAGGCTTGCTCTCTGGACCTGCAGGCCAACTGCAGCAGGAGGAGGAGTGGATGTAGGGATGGTGACAGTGTCACTAGCTCAGGATGGTAACTGCCAGGCACTGGTCACCCGTGGACTGCAGAGCTGCAGGTGCCAGCATCTGCAGGGCTACATGATTCCTGAGTGACCGGTGCACCACAGGTCTACGGCACTTGCAGCCTGGATGCTACCCTCACAGCGTCCTCCCAACCATGCCCGTGGGTGCCACCTGGATGCTACTGGAAGGCGTTGGCCCCCAGAGAGTCACTGGCTTGTGTCAGCAGGAGTGCTCAGGGACCGTAGTACAGGAGTTGACCCCAGACCCCGGTCCAGACCTGGCCTGGGGCATGTTGCAAGCCTGGCCTGGTGTTGCAGGCGTGGAAGATTCGCACATCTGCGCTGTGCCCTGGATGCCTCAGGCTGCCCTGCTGTGCTCGTCTATGACTCTGAACACTCCTCCAGGGACTGACAGCATCACCTCAGCGCCCCTCTCTCCTTAGTCCTTGACCCCTTCTCAGGAATTGTGTCCTGCTTGGCTTTGTGGCCCAGCCGTTGGCTGGCTTGGAATTCCAGGGCCTGGGCCCCTGAGGCAGATGGTCAGTTCCCGCTGCCCACGGAGTGCTGTCAGCCCAGCTGACAGGGACACTGGTGGTGCCCACTTTAAGGAATCATGTATTTAGAAATATGGATTTTACTAATTAGGGAGGTCTTTGTTCCATAAATGAGCAGCAAAAGGACTAAAGAGACATTGCCTTCAGATCACAGGCTTGAACGTCACACTTAAGGGGCTGTTTCCCTTATAAAACGCCCCTGCACATTTTCAGGGGGCTGTGCCTGCAGCTAGCGCCACACCCCTGCAGTTAGTCAGACTGCAGGCTTAAAATCCCAGCTCACCTTCTCCTCCATGAATCCCTCTTCTTTCACTTTATGATACTTAGTGATTCTAAAACAACGGAAATTCCAAAGAGAAAAAGCATCAAGAGCAGAGGGGCTTCCACAGGTCCTCAAGGCCTGTCCAAAATGCTTCCTTCCCAAACTGCAGTCTCTCATTGCTCATCATGTGCAAAGCATGCCTGGAGACCTCCATGGGGAGCTATTTTGGAAGAGCACACAACTCATTCTGGAAGCGTTGGCTTCCTAATTTGGAACAACAGTTTAAACGGTTTAAGGAGAGTTGCCACTCAACTCGTCGAAGAGCCGTTTCTCAGCTCGTCTTAAATCACGCACACAACTCATTCTGGAAGCGTTGGCTTCCTAATTTGGAACAACAGTTTAAACGGTTTAAAGAGAGTTGCCACTCAACTCGTCGAAGAGCCGTTTCTCAGCTCGTCTTAAATCACCCCAGCAGGCATCTCTCACAAAGGACGCCCTGCGTCTTGAGGAGGGGAGGGTGTCCTGTCGGCTCAGCTCAGTAAAGAGAAGGGACATATTTATTGTACTTCTCACCTCCTGGACCACAAATCAAACATGCAGACATAAATTGTCAAACATTTTAATCACTGAGCAGCTGGAAAATCGGTTTGTTTTTCAAATCACATTTGTGATAAGTGATAGAAGATAAACACCAACTGTTGGAATCCTTAAAAGAAACATAATGTTTTTATAACTAAATGAAAAAAAAAAAAAAACCTGCCGAGGATTGACACGTCAACTTTAAAAAATTTTCTGTTTGGAGCTACAGAAGACCAAACTCTCTGGGTTATTGGGTTTTCCAATGCCAGGGCGGCCGACCTCCCGCACTTTAGCACGGTCCACACCGCTGATCCTTACCCTGTCCTGGCCCCAGCGCGTGCTCTCCTGCTTTCCGCCTTCAGAAGGGAGGATCCAAAGGTGGAAAAGGGGGAGGAGGGAGGACGCTCCCACTGCAGCTCCCGGGTCAGCCTCGTAAAGCTGGGGTGCACGGGCTGCAGCCTGGGCTGGAGCCAGATGGCTGATCTGACTTTAAATCCTCTCTCTGCTCCTGAGTGGCTCTGCAGCCTCGGGCCATGGTGACCCCCGGCAAGCCTCGAACTCATGGTCCAAAAAATGGGAGTGTGCTGGCCTTGTCAGGCTGGGTGAGGAGGGGGTGAGGTAATGCAGGCAGGGCTTAGCACGCCTGCAGGCGTCGGAGCAGGAAAGGTGCCTCCACCTGCTGCCTGCAGTGTCACGAACAAAGAGGTTCTGAAGAGCCGCTGAAGTCAAGCAGAGAGCTGGGGAGGTGGGTCAGAAAAGACGTGGGGTAGGGAGCTCCAAGACTGGCCCCTCCACAGAGATACCAAACCAGAGACCAAAAACAGAGAAGGAAGGAAGGAAGGAAGGAAGGAAGGAAGGAAGGAAGGAAGGGAGGGAGGGA
>NW_007738230.1:0-15243 GCF_000696425.1 Galeopterus variegatus | reverse complement strand
GGAAGGGAGGGAGGGAGGGAGGGAGGAAGGAAGGGACTGTTGGAATCAACCTTCAGAACTCTAGAAAATAGTCAAAGGTTTACAGCAACCTAACAAATGATTTTTTGCTTTATTGAAACGTATTGGATAGACACATGCATGGGGTACAGAGTTGTATTTCAATACATGTATACAATGTGTGATGATCAAATCAGGATAATTAGCATATTCATCACTGCTAAACTTAATTATTTCATTGTGATGCGGACATTTGATCTCCTCTCTTCCAGACATCTGAGGACATGCAGTAAATTATTTTTAATTATAGACGCCTTGCTCAATTGTACATCAACAGAATTTATTTGTCCTATCTAGCTGTCATTTTGTGTCCACTGACCAATCTCTCAGTACCCCCCTCTGCCCTCCCCTTTCCTGCCTCTAGTAACCACAGTTCTATTTTCTTCCTCTAAAAGTTCAACTTATTATTTTTTATTTTATTTATTTTTTTTTAGCTCTCACACGCGAGTGAGAACATGTGGCATTTCTCTTTCTGTGCCCGGCTTATTTCACTTAACATAATTCTCTCTAAGCTTATCTGTGGTGCTGCGAATGGCAGAATTTCATACTTTTTTACGGACGAGCAGCATTCCGTTGCGTCTATATACCACATTTTCTTTATCCAGTCATCAGTGGATACTAATGTTGGTTCCATATCTTGGCTGTTGTAAATAGAGCTGCAATCAACACGGGAGTGCAGCTATTCCTTTGACATGATGATTTCCATGCCTTTGGGTATATGCCCAGCAGTGGGATTGCTGGATCATATGGTAGTTCTGTCTGTAGTTGTCTGAGAAACCTCCACGCTGTTTTCCATAATGGCTGTACTAATTTACATCCCCACCAACAGTGTATAAGAGTTCTCCTTTCTCTACGTCCTCACCAGCATTTATTTTCTATCTTTTTGCTAATAGCCAATCTAACTGGGGTGAGATGATACCTCAATGTGGTTTTGATCTGTATTTCCCTGATGATGCCTAGTGATGTACCTGTTGGCAATTTGTATGTCTTTTTTTTCAGAAATGTTGATTCAGCTCCTTTTCCTATTTTTTAAGTTGGATTTTTTTTTTTTTTTTTTTTTTTTTACTATGGCATTGCTTGAGTTCCTTGTATATTCTGGTTATTAATCCCTTGCCTGTCACATAGTTTGCAAATATTTTCTGCCATTCTGCAGGTTGTCTGTTTGCTCTGTTGATGGTTTCCTTTGTTGTGCAGAAGGTTTTTAGATATAATCTCATTTGTTTATTTTTTCTTTTGTTGCCTGTGCTTTTGAGGTCTTATTAATAAAGTCTTTGCCAAACAAATGCTTACTCAAGAAAAAGGTAACAAATACACAGGAGAGCTTTGTGGCATTTAAACTTAGCAAGACCTCACTCCTCTCCCTTGCACAGTGCTGGTCTTCAAGACGGTGGCCCAGGTTCCCAGTGTGGGTCCCTGGCTTTGGAGGGAGGAGAGTGGATCTCATTCCCAAGGAATCATGTTTGTCTTTTTTGACATGTCTCAGGGCTCGCAAAAGGATGGACACTAAGCCTTTGTTTTGCCTGACTTGGAACTATCTCAGCCCAGAAAAGTGTCTGGCATAGAGCGTTCCTTGAAAACAGTGAAAAGTAAGTGAACAAGATGCTGACATGCGGGTCAAACAATAGATAAGCCAAAAGCCTGGAAGGAAAAGCTGGAGAGTTACTTTGGGGATTAAGGGGTTACAAAAGCTTCTGCCTATAATGGGATATGTAGAATGCCATATGTATGCACAGTGCAGGATGTAGACCCAGAAAAGACCTGAGGAGACCTACCTACTTCTGTCTGATCTTTAGGTTTAGTGAAAGCAGGAAGTGAAGGCCATGGCATGGTTGTAAATGAACTGGCTGAGCAGTAAAGAAGCGCTGCAATACAGAACCGATCTGCAAAGACCAGGAAAGCAGTTTTTTCTTTTTTTTTTGGGGGGGGGGGCGGACAGTGCTCTAGGTATTCAAATAAATCTCTGCCAAAACATTGCTGACCATGAGCAAAATAATAGAGACTTTAACTATCACACACAACAAAAAAAATGCAGTCTTTAAAAATAGTTCAGAAAAGTCATTAAACAAGCAATTGCATCTCAAAGCAAGGTGCAAGAAAAAGCCCTGAGGATTGCATCCAGGGAAGTGAGGAAAAAAGAAAAAAGAAAAAAAAAAGAAAACCCAAGGAGAGAAATAATCTTATTTCCACATTTACTATGTCATAATATCCAAAATGTCTCATTTTCAACAAAAAAATTATGACATACAAAAAACAAGAAATTATGGCTTATTCATTGAAAGAAAGGAGTGGACAGAAATGGTCCATGAGGAAGTACAGGCATTAGTCTTACTAGAGAATGACTTTAAATTAATTTCAGCATATTTGACTTATTGAGCATATTATTAAATATGTCCAAAGAACTAAAGTAAACTAGGAAAACGATATTCCAACAAATAAAGAATATTAATAAAGAGATAGAAATAATAAAAAGGAACTACATAGAAATTCTAAAGCTGAAAAGTACAGTAGCACATGAAAAATTAGCTAGAGGGGTTCAACAGCAGATTTGAGCAGGAAGAAGGAATAATCAGAGAACTTGAAGACAGTAGGACAATGGAAAATATTGTTGAGGGGCAGGAGGAAAAAAGGATGAAGAAAGTGAGCAGTGCCTAAGGAACTGTGGAACACCATCATGACAACCAATGTACATGTTATAGGAGACTCAGAAGGAGAAGGGAGGAATGAAGGGACAGAGGGATTATTTGAAAAAATGATGGCCAAAATCTTTCTAAATTTGATGAAATACGTGAATACACAAATCAAAGAAGCTCAGCAAAGAAAGCCAAAAACCAAAAACCCAAAGAAATTCAAATTTAGACACTACAATCAAACTCAGATTAAATCAAATTAGAACAAAATGGACCAAAGGCCAAATTTAAGAGCTAGAACTACATGACTTTTAGAAGAAAACCAAGGGGTATTGAATAAGGGTCTAGTATCCAGATTATATAAAGAACTCTTAAGACTCAACACTAAAAAGAAAAGCAACCCAACTTTAAAATGGGCAAAGGACTCGAATAGACATTTCTCCAAAGAATTATGCCAATGGCCACCAAGTGTATAAAGAGTGCTCAACATCACTAGTCACTAGGACAACAGAAATCAAAAGCACAGTGAGATACTGCTTAACATTCACAAGGATGGCTATAATAAAAAGAAGAAGAAAGAAAAATGACAAGTGTTGGCAAAACTGTAGAAACTTGAACCTTGTACCTGGCTGGTGGGAATGCAAAATGGTGTTGCTACTTTGGCAGTTCCTCCTGGAATTAAACATAGCATTATCATATAACCCAGCAATTCCGCTCCTAGGAGTATATCTCAAATAATTGAAAGTGGGTATTTGAACAAATACTTGTACAAGCATATTCATAGCAACACTATTCCCAGTTAGCAAATGTCCGTTAATAGATGAATGGATAAAAAATGTGGTCTATGCACACAATGGGATATTCTTCAGCCGTTGAGAGGAACGACTACAACAGCCTGGCTGAACACTGAGAACATCACACTGAGTTAGAGACGCCAGACACAGACGGGCACATGGTGCATGACCCCATAACGTGAGACATTCAGAACAGGTAGATCCCCAGAGACAGAGAACAGATGAACGCTCACCAGGGCTGGGGTAGGAGGCAGCGGGAGTGGCTGCTGATCAGCACGAGGTCTGCTTTGGAGGCATGAAAACATTCTGAACTAAAGGTGATACTTGCAATGCTGCGAATGGACTAAATGCCACTGACGTGTACACTTGAAAATGCTTAGTTTATGTGAATTTCACTTCAATTAAAAAAACAAAGTTTTATAAGCAGAAGAGAAAGCTGAGGAAGAGGATTCTATAAACTGGAATCCAATCTTGTTCTTGCGCTTTCCACCTGGTTGACCTGGACAAGCCACTTAACCTCCCCCTTGTTTCAAAAGATACACACAGTGCACACCAATTTTGGTAGACTAAAATGAAGTAATGAACGTGAACGTGCTTTATGCAAATATAACACCCCCGTGGGGTCATCCTAAAATAATGTCACAGGAGTTGGCAGAGTTGACCAATTTTCATGAGACTGGAACTCATTGTGGTTTGACCTCAGAGTGTTGGTTGGGAGCAATAAGAAAACAGCATCAGCCCCCCCGTCCAAGCAGTGGTCAGGCTGGGAACGCTCACCCGTCCAAGCAGTGGTCAGCCTGGATTTTGATGGGGGGTGGAGCGGCGCAGCTCTGGGTGCAGCGGGCAGCTGGGGTGGGGATGGCAGGGAGCGTGGCTCCTCTCCAGCCTTCCCGACTGGGAAGGGAAGGGGTCTGCAACTGCTAGGGAGACCCCACCCTGAGGTGAGCACTCTTCCCTGCCCCTGCCACACTCGAGTCCCTCATTCATTCAGTTGTAGGCTCACCAAGTCTGTGCTGGACGCCGGCCTGCTGGGCGCCTTCCCTTGGCCACTACATGTTCAGGGTCCAGCTTCTGCCCTGCCCGGCACCCCCCAGAACTTCCCGGCCTGCATCTAAGGCCCCTTGTCCCCTGCAAGGTTTGCTCAATCAGGAGCCCAGGTGGGAGAGGGGAGGGCGGGAGCAGCGTGGGGTGCGGCCACAGCCCCAGATGAAGCCACTCTGGTCAGGCAGCCCCTCCACAGGGCCTCCCTCATGTGGCCAGGCCTAGGGGTCCTTGCGCCTGCTCTGGCTGCCCTGGGTCGCTCACTGCTCCTGGTGCCTGGTGCCTTGCCTGCACCGCCGTGGGTACACACTTATCAGACTCTATCATGTAACATCATCTAGGGGAGCTGTCTGCACCGGTGCCTCGTCTAGCAATTGCTAGCTTCTGTACTCGGTCGGACGAGGGACATATGTAGGTATTCTGAACAGTGGATGACCTGGACAGGAGGAACAACCTCACCGTGTCATGCTAGCCAGGATGTCAAAGCAGCCCCCAGCCCTGTGCAGGGGGGGGCCTGTGTGAGGCATAGGCGGGTGAACCACAGTGACTGTGGCCTCGGCAGCCAGGAGTCTCCCAGGGTGAGGGGTGGTAAGATGTCCTGCCCCAGACTCTGACACGTCCTTCCTCTTACCTCAAGGCACTCCCGTGTGCTGCAGCTTGGAAGGAGTTTGTGGCCTGGGAGCCGCATGGGGGGCAGTGTACGAGAGAGCCTCAGAGAAGAGATGGAAGGCCCGGGAGGCGCTGGCACCTTGAACGGGGCAGAGCGTGTGAAGGAGCCCAGAGTGCCTCCTGAGAAGTGGGAGTAGCTCTAGCAGCTGGGATTGAAGCTGCGCTGTTTCCTACAGGGCCCATCGGGGCAGCCCATGTAGGTCAGCCATGCTCTGCCTGCGATCCCTCTGCAGATGGGACAGTGCCCATCTGTCAGGCTCTGGTTCTTGCCACCTTCTAGGTTGATTCTCGAGTTCAGTTCCCAGAGCGGGCACAGAACTCACATCCCCAGTCTCCTTGGAAGGCAGAAAGTGACCCAGGCTCTGTCCATAGGAGGTGCTGATGGGGAAGTTCAGTTTGGAGGAAAACATTTGGTGACCTAGGGAGCTGCTGTGGTCTGAATGTTTGCACCCCCTTTCCTAACCCCCAGGGAGATGGCATTTGGAGGTGGGGCTTTTGGGGGGCGACTGGGTTAGGGGCAGAGCCCCCACAAACGGGATTAGGGCCTTATGAAAGGGGCTAAGGAGCTCATTCATTCCTTCCCCCATGAGAGGACGTGGTGAGAAGGCACCATCCTTGAGCAAGAGGCAGCCCTCACCTGTCACCAAATCTGCCTGCACCTTGATCTCGGACTTCCCGTAACCCAGAACTGGAGCGATACATTTCTGTTGTTTAGAGCACCCTGTTTATGGTTTTCCGTTCTAGCAGCCCAAACAGACTAAGACAGTAGCCGCCAGGCTTTGGATTCTGGTGGTGGCCGCAGTGGTGGTTGCTCCTGGGGGCAGTGAGGTCTGCTGACCTGTGTGGCCCTGATGCCGGTGGCAGCGTGGGCAGTAGAGCCGGTCCCTGGATGCTGGCCATGGCGGGGCTCCCTCCTCAGGCTGGCTCTTCGTGCCACTCCCAGCGCCGGCCTGGGTCTGTTTCCTTGGCTGCCCAACATTCAACGCTAGTGGGTCCTCTGGGAACTGACTGACACGGGCAGAAACTGTTGTAAACCCTACCCCTCGCCAAACACTGTCAATACTGCTCAGTCAAAGTCGAAGTCCAATTTACTTTGCTGGGTAACATTTGACATCCCCAGTTGCAGGAAATTTGGAAGCTTTTCCCATTTGCTGGTCTCTAATCAAGCAGCTCTGGAGGCCTGATTGCTAATCAGGGAGCATAATGGAAACAGAGCCCCACGTGCCAACCTCACCATCAAGGTGTCTCTTTCTGTCCCAAGGGCAGGGGTGCCTCTGACACAAGCATGAAATTGTTATTTGTAGGGAAAGAACACTCCTAAAATACAACATCTCTTCAAAGGCAAATTTGAGAACAACAGTCTGTGGGTGGGAAGAGCAACAGCTCCTGGGGGTGGGAGTCAGGATGAGCCCCAGATGAGCCCCGGGCACAGCTCAGCCCCAGGGTCCCGTGTTCCTAGGTTGCGGCCTTTCTTTGCCTGTTACTGAAAATCCACTCACAGCAGGGCTGGGCAGCTCAGTGGCAAACCCGAGGATGAGCCCCAGATGAGCCCCGGGCACAGCTCAGCCCCAGGGTCCCGTGTTCCTAGGTTGTGGCCTTTCTTTGCCTGTTACTGAAAATCCACTCACAGCAGGGCTGGGCAGCTCAGTGGCAAACCCGTGGTACACAAGTCACGTGGACACCACTGGGTTTGAATTCTGTTCCCCACTGACCAGCTGTGTGGCTCTGGGCAGCTGTCACAGCTTCCCCCTATGAGCTGGGGTGGTGACCGTGCTGCTGCCCTGACGAATCTTGGCAGGCAGTGACAGACATCTGTGCCCAGTGTCTCCTGCCCACATGCTGGAGCGAGGTGGGACAGGCCACCCACAGTGGAGCTTTCCTGTTCCGTGGGCATGTTTTCCCTTCTCCGGGATCAGGAGGACCTGGAACTTTTCCTGGTGCCTTTGTTTCCCCGGCTACTGAATCTGTTGAGCATTTAGAGAACCACGTTTGCCTAGGGCTGGTCGTTTATAGCTTTACATCCAGGGACTCCATCTCTCTGCCGGTTGGTCCTGGTGTGTGTCTTGAATTGCAGGCAGGAGTGGGGCAAGTAAACCAAGCTCTTGGAGCGGGCGCGCAGGCGGGGGACAAGGACAGCCCACACGGCCCCTGCCTCATGGCATCTGGGAGATGCTTCTGATCCTGTCCCAGCCACCCTGACCCCTGACCCCTGACGCCTCTGGGGCTCCCTGCAGGCATCCCAGGGAGAACACACAGGAGAAGAAAATGTTGGTGAAAAAAGACATTCCTTGAAATCTGAAGGATGTTGACTAGTGCTTGTTGTCAGTCAAGCCACTCTCTGAAATCTGGGCCCCCTTCACTATGAGAATTAAAAATAAGAGTTACGTTGTGCCTAGAAAGGCCTTTAGCTGAGTAAGACGGGCCCACTCTGACTGCATCCTGTCCACATATGTGCACACACACGTGGCCACCACACATGCACAGACAATCCACACGCATGGATATGCACACACAGAGGCCCATGTTCATGCACACACATGTACACATGCTCATAGAAAGAGACAAACACACGTACACATGTGCACACCCGAATGTGCACACATGCAGGGCCGCTGCTGCAGGACCCTCCCCTCCCGGCCCCTCACTCTCCCGCTGCCTCCCCGGGCACCTGTCATCACCTTCGCTTGCTTGTTGGTGCACATGGTAATGTGTTAACTGTCCTCCTTTGCAGCAGATGTAATTCGTGTGGGCAGGGCGTGGCTGTCTCCATCCCTCGCTGTCCTTTTCCGCGTCCAGGGCCAGTGAAGACCGGTGCGTGTGGCAGCTGCTCAGTGGACTGCTGTCAGGGGCAGCTCCTCCTGCCTTTCCCACTACCCAGTGTCATTCTCCATCCAGGGCTGCTCGGGCTTTATGTCCATTGCAACCTAGTCATTTTGAGTCTGGTTCCCACTTCCGCGAGGTCCCTTCTCTCCACCCCAGGGTGTGGGTCTCTGGGCCCTGCCCCTCCCCTGTGTGGCTGCACCCAGCCCAGGCCCTCTGTGGGGCTTCCTTCTGCTTTTGTCCTCTGAGGTTTCTGGAGAAGCCCTTTCCCTCTCCAGGGAAGCTGCTCCCTCCACAGATGAGCTGCAGGTGCCCTGCTGCAGGTGTCCTCCTGCAGGTGGTGCTGGGCACAGGCCCCTGAAGTAGGTGTGTGTTTCACTTCTGCGATGATGCATTTTGCCCATCATCAGGGGGGCTTGCACCTGCTGGGGAGCTGGGCTCTGGTTCTTGTCGGGAAGAGCCTCTGCAGGCAGGGCTCATGGCCTGGAGCAGTGTGCAGATGGGCTGATGGGGAATGGGGTCCTCGGTGAGCAGGGGACTCTCCTCCCACGAGGCCCACGTGGCTTTGTAATTACCCTCTGAGCAGTCCCAGGAACCAACCCCAGCTGCTGGCCTGCCACACCCAAGGCTTGAGCCCCAAACTGTCCTCCTACACCCACTTAGGTGGAAAAGTGGAAGAGGGTTCCCCCCACCCCCTGTGGTGCTGGCCGTAGCAGCAGTTACCTAGCAACCGACAGTAGCTCATGGCAGCCGGGAGGTGGGGGCTGCGCGGGAGGCGGTGGTGGGCGGTGCTCGTGGGCACATCAGGGAGACGCAGAGTGCAACCCCAGGAGGGGCGGCGTCGGGGGTGGTGCACATTCTGCAATTAGAGATAGGAACTTTTCATCTTTAAGAGAGTTGAAATGCAAACTTTATCCACAAATAAAAGTTTCAATAGCAAAAAGAGTAAGATTATGTTTTAATTTAAAAGCATCTTAGGCCTATGATCCATTCTCACACTTAGATATGGAAAATGGTGCTGTTGGGAGGGACTCAGCCACCTGCTCTGCATGTCAGGACGAGGGCTCAGCTGTTGTCCCGGGTGTGCACTTCACTTTCTGGTTTGCTTCTTTCTGCTGATGCTGAGTGCCTCCTGTGTGCCAGGCATGTGCCAGGCTCCCCTTTCCTCCTCCTCTCTCTCTCTTCCTTTACACATCCTGTTCTTTTTCCAATTTGTGGAGAAGGAAAGAGATGCTGGAGAGTGTGAGTACCTAGTTGGTGTTGGGCATAGGATCTGAAGCTGGCTCTGACCTCAGAGCTGAGCCATCTGTGCAGAAGCTCTCACCTCTGCCCTGAGTTTCCAGGGAATGTCTCCACCTTTGTGTTCATGTTGTGCTGATCCAGAGTCTAGTGGGCCACCTCCTGAGCTGCCGTGGGATGAGAGGTGGATAAGGGATTCCAGAGGCCCCTGCAGCCTGGACAACACCCCCTTCCCCTCCTAGGTGCCGTGGGCCCTGAGGATGTCTCCGAGTGCTCTCATGAGGCACTGCCAACAGATGCACCCACGGTGGATGCAGGCTCAGGGGAAATGATGATAACTAGAGCAGTTGTGTCAACTGTCTCCTGAAAGATAGCGCTGTTTATTTCATTGTAAGTACTTTACACATGAGAAAAACAATTTCAGTACCAGTCGCATAGACACCTGCACACCTGCACTCCTGCACAGCCCTGAGCATTGCTCCCCTGCATCTCTCTCTCCATATCTGAGAACTTCTATTGGATGGGGATGGAGCTCAGCCCATCTTATCCTGGCCAACGCCTATCAACTTTCAGATTTTCCATCTTTCTGTTCACTATCCTTTTTGATTTCCCCAACTGCATCTTACCAAACCCATTAATTCTTTCTTTAGCTGTGTCTAGTTCATGACTTCACTCACCTGGTGAATTTCCTCATTCGGTGACTTTTTTCACGTCTAAAATTTCTACTTGCACCACTTGTAAACTTGCCTGTCAGTCTTCTTGTCATTTGGCCTATTCTTGCTTCTCTGTCTCTGAACATTTTAAAATATGGAAGAATGAAAGGCCAAGATTATTTTAAAGAATTGCACAGATTATCTTGCCCTACTAGATACCCAAACTTATTTGAAGCTACAATAATTAAACAGATCGAGAACAAATATATTGGCAGACAGAGCCTGAAGCAAACTTCATTGACCAGAAGTTGGCCTATGTTTATATGAGAACTTATTATTATAAAGCAGTGGGTGACAGGAAGTTTTATTTAGTGAGTGGTGCTGGGAAAATCGGTTACCCGTATAGAAAAAGTATATCCTTATCCTACTCTTTAAAGAAGAAAAAAAGTCATTAATATCTAGATGTGAAAATAAAATACTAGAAGTTTTAGATGAACACGTGGTAGAATGGTAGGTGGGAAAAGCAGAAATAACCCAGGAAAAGATGAGTGTTTTTCACTGTGGTTCTTCCCACCACCCACCACACCAAACCAAAACAAACCAACAAAAGTAAAGGATAGAATGGTAGGTGGGAAAAGCAGAAATAACCCAGGAAAAGATGAGTGTTTTTCACTGTGGTCCTTCCCACCACCCACCACACCAAACCAAAACAAACCAACAAAAGTAAAGGAAAAAAAAATCTTTCCAGAGGAAAAAAAGTACCTTAAACATAGTTAATTACAGAAAGAGAGGGTATTTGCAACACATATAACTGATGAAGATTTGGGACCAAAATAATAAGGGGCTTCTACAAATTAGTGACAAAATATATAAGTAACACAGTAGACAAATGAGCAAAGATACAAAGAGCAAATTTAGAGCAGAAGAAGCCCAGGAAGACGATGGACAGGAGTGAAGAGCTTGGCCCACTGGCGATTTTAAAAATGCTGATTGAAAAATAGAGAAAGGGGCTCTGCTTCTACCCAGGGAGAATGGAACACTAGGGAATTACCATCTTGCTATAAACAGCCGGAAATCCAGTGACATATGTGAAATGAGCGTCCCCAGACACTGGGCAGGGGCAGCACGGGACAGCGATCGTGAGAGAGGGGAGCTGAGTGGGTGGGTCCTGCACTGGCTGTGCTGCTCCTTGGAGTGTCTTCAAGCTGTAGGCAGGGCGGGGACAGGGCACCTAAAGAGAGCCCAGGGGTCTCAATGAGGGGAAACAGGCACTGGGGGTTGAGGAGGCTGAGGAGGTTGGAAGCTGTGGGCAGAGCACCTGAGAGGTGGGAGCTGTAGGGCTAGAGAGCCACAGAGGTCTGGAAAGGGGCCCTGAGATGCTGCCTGAGTTCTCGCCTGCCTGTGTGGGCACCAAGGCTCACAAAGGTGGGGAGAGACCCTGCAAAGCTGCAGCTGAGCAGGCAGGGGCTGACACGGGCCAGGGCAGTGTGCATTCCCAGCAGCCAGGATGGGGAGGCCTCGTAGCCCCTGGGGCATGAGGTCAGCTCCTGTGCACACTCCCAAGCTGAGTCAAAATTTATGTGGAAATGTAAGGGACCTAGGAAAGCCTTCTTTCTTTTTTTTTTTTTTTTTAAAAAAAGAACACATTTGATGAGCTATATAGTACCTGAAATAAAAACTTGCTCTGAAGCTGACTAATCAGTGTGGTGTGGCATTAGCATATAGATAAGTCGAATGGGCTAGAGCGTCCAGAAATAGAACCGCCTATGGATAGCTAAATGATTTTCGACAAAGATACCAGGGTAATTCAGTCAGGAAAGAATATCATTTTCAACCAATGCTTTTGAGAAATTGAATATCTATATAAAAAGTGAATCTCAATGCTTACCTTATGCCACGTACAAAATCTAACTCAAAATGGATCACAGATCTAAATTAAAACTTCTTGAAGAAACTATAGAAAAAAACTTTGTGATTTTCAGGTTAGGTAGAGATTTCTTATACTGAACATAAAAACCACAAACCAGAAATGCAAAAGATACTGATAAATTGGACTTTATCAAAAATAAAACTTTTGCTACTCACAATACCCTGGTAAGAACAATCATGAGAGAAGCCACAGGCTGGGAGAACGTGTTTGCAAAACACACGTCCGATGAGGATGTTGTGTGTAAAATCCACAGAGAACTCTCATAACTCAGAAATAAGAACAGAAGTGACCTGACAAAATTAGACGGAAGACTTGAGTGGATGCTTATGTGTGGACGGCCAACACGTGCATAAACGAGGCTCACCATCGTTAGCCATTAGGTAAACACAATTAATAAAAATTATTAATTAATACAAATCCGTGATACTAGTACTCATCCACTGCAATGAGTAAGCAAACAGAAAAACGAACACAACTGTATTTCAGATTAATAATACAGGCACCACGAAAGGGACGGACCTATCCCAGCTGATTCCGGGTCACAATATTTTGACTTTCTACCCTCAAGCTAAACCGAAAAGGATTGTAAACAAATACACAATGGTAGTAGTTAGCAGTTCTTAAAGGACTGAATGTGCTTCATGGAACTGAACAAATAAATACATTGTAGATCATGGCAATGAGGTTCCTCGTTGTGAGAGAAATCGGGAAAGAGGAATTCTGGAATTAACTCCATGGAGTCTGAACCATGGTGATAGACAGACAGGAACAGATACAGATGAACTGTGTGTGTACAGGTGTAACTGTGCATATATAGACACATTGTATATGCACATACATACCATATACATTGTATTTTATGTATATGCCCACATTCTATATATATATATATATATATATATATATATAGACACACGCAAAACTTTTTGTATACCTGCATATGTAATTCTTCACTAGAAGGAGCCAGAAAAATTAATTTCTGAGAATTTTCTTAATTAGTGCTGGGAGAGCACAGATGATCCTGGAATATCTTTCTGTAACAGAAAGCAAGAATATACTCAAAGAATGAAAGATCATGTCAAAAGGACACGGAGTCAGCTTCAAGGGACTTCCACTGGCCAAATATGGACAATTTGAGCACTAAAATAAATATATAACAATGGAGTATAACCCACCGAAAAGGTAAGGATGCCTGGAATTATGTCGATCACACACACGCACACACACACACACACAAACATGTGCACACGTGCACGCGTGAATACACACACACACACACACACACACACGGGGTGAAGGGAAAGCCCCTCCTTCCAGTGGAAACTACTAGTAGAGGCAGAGGGAGAGATGGGATTAGAAAGTCACTGCTCGCTAACCACTGCTTTAGTACTTGCCTTGGGCGGTGGCCACCAATAGGTGCTAAAACGTTTAAGAGTTTGATGATAAAACAGGGTGCTCACATAGTCTCAAAGTACCTGCCTGCAATATACTTATCAAATACACAGGAAACACCATAGCTTTACAGTGGAGAAACCTGGTGGACACCGCCTTGACCAAGTGGTCAAAGATGACATCGCCAGCAAAGGGAGAAGTCAACAGCCTGTGCCTTCTGATACGAGGCACTGAGAAGGACACAGCGTCACTCTCCTGGATTCCTGCCAAATACGCATGACCTAAATCCAATCGTGAGGAAACACTGGACCCAAGTTAAGCGAGTGCCATCTTACAAAATAAATGGCCTGCACCTTTAAAAAATATCAAGGTCACAAAGAACAAAGAAAGGCTAAGGAAATGCTCTCCAGGGAAGGGCAGGACTCTGGGATACAAAATGTGATGCAGGACTGAGAGCCGGAATGTGCTTCCTTTTGCTGTAAAGAACATTACTGTGACTCTGGAAAAATGTTAGAAAGATCTGTGAATTAGATAATAACACTGCGTCGATGTCAATTTCCTGATTCTGATCATTGTGTGTTGCTTACATAAGCAAATACCCTTTGATTCTAGGAAATACATACGGAAGTATTTATGAGTGAAAAAGCATTATTCAAAGATTTAATTTCACATTTCAGAAAAATATATATATGGCGAGAGAGAGAAATATGAGGCCAATATGGTAAAATGTAACATTTTTTGGAGTCTGAATCAGCTGGACGTGAATTCTTTGTTTTGACTTTGCAACTTTAAGTCTAAAGTTATTTCAAAATAAAATGTAAGTGAAATAAAATAAATGTAAGCAGATTAAAATATCCAAAGATATTTCATTTTCACCAGCTGGACGTGAATTCTTTGTTTTGACTTTGCAACTTTAAGTCTAAAGTTATTTCAAAATAAAGTGTAAGTGAAATAAAATAAATGTAAGCAGATTAAAATATCCAAAGATATTTCATTTTCACCATTTAGAAAACTTTAGAGAAACATTTGACAGCATCACAGGGATATTTGTTCATGTTACTGACGGAGATGTGACTTGAGGGTGGAGATGTCCTAACGTTCTAACGATTCTGAGAACCTCCAGCTCATGCACACAAGGATGCATGTGTCTGACTTTTCCTGCAGCACAGCTGATAATAGCAAAAAGCTGGAGGTACTTAAGGCAGCCACAGGGTGGGATGATGCATACATTTTGTTGTGCTCATGCAGTGGACTTGTATGCACAGCAGATAAAGTAAATGAATCCAAGCTAAGTGTACCAAGATGCAGAATCCTCCAAACCACGACTGAACGGAGAAATGTTCGAGCACACCCTGCGAAATGTCAAATGTAGGGTTAAAAAGACATTCAAAACTACATTACTCTATTGCTTATGTATACACATTGCCTGTTATAAAACTATAACACACAGGTCAGGAATGATATTGATTTCAGCATAGTTATTTCGGGAAATTGAAGGTGAATATAAAAGGGTTTTAAAAAATATAGATAACATTTCATGATAAAAAATGATTTTATGATAAATAACCTGAAAACAGTACGACAAAATGTTAAAATGTATTAGTCTGGGTGGAGGGTATATACAAACGAGTGTTAAGTTAAGCTCTGTCCTTTTCAGTGTGTTTGGAATATTTCCTAATAAAGTGAAGTAATCCCAAGGATGACTTCATTCTTCCTCTGCCCCTTCCCGTCTGGCCTGGGCACCGAGGCTGACCCTGGTGGGCTTGGACTCCCTGCCCTCTGCTCCCAGTGGGGTCAGCCAGAGGGGAAGGCCCAGGTCGGGAGGGGGAACAACCTCACTGTGCCCGGGACTGAGGGGCTTCCTGGGACTTGGGATTGCAGTGCTGACACTGGAGGGTCTTGGGCAAACTGGGACGAGTTGGTCACCCCAGTTCAGAGGGAGGGAGGAAGCCGGAATTGGTGTTCCTTCCTCATCCCTCCTCCCCACTCCCAGAGAGTCCTCAAGCTGGCCGTGACCCTTC
>NW_007738229.1:45615-45887 GCF_000696425.1 Galeopterus variegatus | reverse complement strand
TCGTTGTTATATTCAAATTTCTGCCTTCTGTATACCTTTACCAGAACAATTAATGTAGCCGAGGAAATCTCAGACCATGCTGAATGGCCCCAATTTCAATTAGAATTATATGATCCACCTCCTTTTCTTTTTTATGCATATAGACCTTTCCTAATTCTAGAAAAGCCCATCCCTGTCCTTATGTACTAGACCTGGTCTCATCTAGTCTCCCTAGTCTCATCTAACTGAAGGTACAATCTCTCCCCTACATCATCAAATATTCCCTCTTTATC
>NW_007738229.1:38584-40038 GCF_000696425.1 Galeopterus variegatus | reverse complement strand
TTTTTAATTTTATTGTTATCGTAATATTGTAATTTCAAACTAATAGTAATTATTTACTCTTTTGGGGGGAGGGGGTTATGTTTATACTTTTATTTTAAGAGCCCTACATTGAGGGAATGAAATACTTCAACTTAATGGGGAGTATTGCAGTAAGGATAAAGCAACTGTGAGTAGGAAATTACCAAAAGGTTAATAATCAAATCATCATCCCCAACATTAATGTTCCTAGTAAAATTTTGTTTCTCAAAAGAAGTATTCTTTTTTTATGAAGAAGGTAGGTAGTTATCGGGCCTTAAAAACTAANTCACTTTTGGAAATTTCATTAGTATAATTCACCAAATACACAAAGAAAAGCATTCGATGTATTTGAAGTACATTTTTTTTATTTTTAAGAAGAGCACAAAAATTTTGAAAAAAATATCAGTGAAAAGTTACTAATCCTTCTAATATTACATACATTCTAACAGTCAATTAAGTAGTATGAAACATTACAGTAATGATTCAGGAATAGACTGATAATTAAAAACAACAGAGAGTCTAGAAATCTATTAAGAAAAAATACATTTAATACATGATATTGATAGAATTTTATAAGATTTTTAAAAAAGATATATTATTTTAAACAAATATCCCTGGGACAATTGACTATTATACATATACTACTACTGCTACTACTCCTACTACTCCTACTTCTGAGTATATCAGGAAAATAAAAATCTGGTTTACTATTTCATTCTGTCATGACCTCTTGGTTCTGCACTCAATTCTCCATAGGTCTCCTCTTAACAGAGCATCCTGTGTCGCAATTTAAAAGCACATGTTGTGTCATGTCAAACTTTTCATACCCTTTTCTTGTCTTCCCATCTTACTCAGCATAAAGACCAAGTCTGTAGGTTGTGCACAAGGTCCTAAATAATATAGTTTTTCTTCTACCTCTCTGACTTCTTTCCTACCATTCTTCCCCTTTGCTTTCTTCACTGTATCCAGGCTGGTCTTGTTGGTGTCCCACAAACACGTCTAGTGTGCACCTGCCCCAGGGATTTTGCTACTTCTTTTACCTGCAATCTCTCCACTCAGAGAGTCCCATGGCTTATTCCATCCCCTCTCCCCCTTCAGTTATCTGCATAACACCACTTCTCAGAGAAGCCTTCCCCTTTCACTCTAACTAGTGTCAGTTCCTGATAGGCAGGAACTTTATCTGCTAATTCACTGCTCTATCCTCAGTTTTTATTTCAGTGCCTGACACAGAACAAGTTCCAGTAAAAGCATCCATTGAATACATGTATGGATAACTGACTAAATGAGTAAATGACTAAGCATTGTGTACTGAACCCTTTAGCTCTTGTATCTTTGAAACCAAAGTAGCTCAACATGTACAAGTAAAAAGTGTGTGTTTTTAATTTTATTGTTATCGTAATATTGTAATTTCAAACTAATAGTAATTATTTACTCTT
>NW_007738229.1:36656-37298 GCF_000696425.1 Galeopterus variegatus | reverse complement strand
ATATTCCTTAGGACTTTGCCTATGACAATGGTATGATCTTTCTTGTTTTTAATTTAATTCTGTGTAATTCCTCTCTCAGGGTTTTAGACAGGTATTGACATCCTGAGCCATGACTGACTATCACCTTCTTCATTTACCAGCAGTGACTCACTGCTCACCCTTTTTCTTCTTTCTCTATTCCTAATCATTAAAAGTAGGTGTTCTCAATGCCTGAATGGCTGACCACTTCTACCCTTTGTTTAAACTGCTTCTACAATTTTTCTATCTGAGTTGGTCTGAATTGACTACCAGTGATGGCACTAATTTACCACCTGTGTTCTTCTAAGGATGAAAGTTTATTTCTGGGAATGACCTTACTTGTCTTGCTCCATTGCTTTCTAACCTTAGTGCTCCAATAGACACCTACACCTCTCCTGTTATAAGACAGAAAATAGTGAGTACTCTAGTATTCAGGTCCTTGACAGAAATTGTTCTCCATTTTACAGTTCTTGATGTTTCACTGTATAGCAGAGTGACTATTCTGTCTGTGTTCTCCCAAGATTTTTGTGAATTGAGCTAAGATTAATTGCACACTGAGCAAGGTTCTTCAATATTTTACCCTTGTTGTACACTGCAAAACAGAAATATATCGTTATCTTGGAT
>NW_007738229.1:35333-36062 GCF_000696425.1 Galeopterus variegatus | reverse complement strand
TTCAGATACAGGCAGAGAGTACAAATCTTATACAGACTTGATTTTTCTGCCAATTTGAAAATAAACAAAAGAGAAAATAAAAGAAGCTTTTCATTCATAGAAGATATTTACAAAATTTTATGTCAAACGTAATCAATGGTGATTGCTTAAAATAATTTAAAAAAAAAACACGTTAAAGTTAAGAACACTAAAATCACCAGTTCTATTCAAAATCATACTGGAGTTCACAGGGCAGAGAAGGGTTTTGTGAAAGTCTTTTGAAAAGTCTGAATTTATTGCAATATCTACTATGGGAGAAAAAATATTAGTACTCACTGATAAATTTAACAAAAAGGGTAAAATCTTTATGGAGAGTATTAAAAATGTATTAAAAGATGTGCAAAAATAATGAAATAAATTAAAATATATAAGATCTTCAAAAATTAGAAGATTTAGAATTATAAATATAGCAGCTTTCCTAAATTTAATCCATTGCTTAATGGCATATTAATCTCAGGAGACTTTTTTGTGAAAATTGAAAATATGATTTAAAAAATGTATAGGGAAAGGCAAATGTTTAAAAATATGTAGCTTGAGTTTGAAGAATTTAAGGAAAAGTTGGAGAAAGAGTAAGTAGAGGAGAAGGAAATGAAGAAAAATAAGAGGAAAGAAAAAATGAGAAATTAACAGATATCAACACTTATTAAGAAGTAGTATTTAATAAAAATAACACATTGTTCCAGAACGAAC
>NW_007738229.1:25647-34899 GCF_000696425.1 Galeopterus variegatus | reverse complement strand
GATATCAACACTTATTAAGAAGTAGTATTTAATAAAAATAACACATTGTTCCAGAACGAACAAATACATGAATGAGACAATGTGAAGAGCTAAATAAAAGACAAAGGTGGTAAAGTGAATTATTGTAAAAATAATGAACTACTTAAAAATAGCAATGTAAATATTAGTATTTATATATAAAATGATATATATTACTATCTTCTACTTTAGACACATGTAAACACACATGTTTTAATTGAGAAAAAAGCAAATGTAAAAGAAAGACCATTCTGTTTTAGAAGACATTCAAAAAAAATTTTATACCTCCAAGGTAGAGAATGCTTATTCAAAAAACATTAATAATATAAACCACAAAATAAAATAAAATAACAAAATAAACTATAAAGGGAAATATTAATGTTTTAGTATATTAAAATTAAAAGACACAATAAACAAAGTGAAAATATAGGGGACAAGCAGAAGGTATTAGCAAAGCATAGAATAATCAAATAACTCTTCCAAATCAAGAAAACAATGGAAAAATAATCCAGTGGAAATAGGCAAAAGATATAAAAGGTAACTCACAGACAAAAAAATTAAAAGGCCAATAACTTACAAAATGATGCTGAACTTTTGTAATAATAATAAAAATGTAAATTAAAAGAAGAATGTGATACTTTTTATATTAATCAGATTAAAAAGTTAAAGGGAGGAAGAAAGTTTTTTGGCATCCAATAAAATGCAAGATCTGAAGCAAATTTGACAAAATATCTCTTTAATTTTGATGAACACATTTTTTCTTCCTCTGTACTTTATATGTTTGAAATGTTTCATAATTTAAAAATAAGTGTCAGATCTTCTATGTACTTGATACATCTTTCTAAACTGGTAGAGTACTAAGGACTAAGATCATTTTATTCTTTGCATTTCTCAAAACTACTGGTTCTCTAACCATCAGCTGAAAACCTTCTGAATTTGAACTTTTGTGTGTTGATTCCTGTTAATGATTCTTTTCATGGTCTAATATGTATATATGTATTTTTCCTGATTAATACTGCACTCTTTACATGGTTACTGAAAAGTATTTTGAAATTTGGAGATTGATAAGCCAGAAAATTTGCTGTAAGGTCAGCTAACTTCTTTAAAGCCTTGGGGAGTCTGAAACGGGATGACAGTCATGTCTCCATATCCTGGATCTTTTACCACTAGACTACTTTTAACCTAAAACCAGGCTTACTGATGGCTAAAAAGCTGTGCATTAACATAGGAATACTGAAAAATGTATCTCATGACCCTTATTCATAAATCTGTACCTCAGATGTACTCGAAAACCAATCCTTAGCCTATGTGATACTTGAAAGAAAGTGAGCCAAGACGGTGGGTACCATTCAAGCTTTAGTAAAGGAAAAGAATCTGCTGGGCTGCACTCAAAGTGATGGGCAGCCCAGGCAGGGCTGCCCTTGAAATGGGGGACAGCACCAGGCGCGGGGGTGATAGAGCTAATATAGGGTGCCAAGGGCTGGCTAATACCATCAAGGAGGGGCATTATGCTAATGTGGAAGCTACACAACCAGGGTGGAGAACTGCAGAAGCAAATCTTTGTAGAAGCAAAAGGGTTTCTGTTTAAGTCAGAGGCTTCTTGTAAAGGTAAGGGGGGAGGGCTTTGGTGCTGGAGTGAAAGACAAGGCTGGCAGCTATTTTGTGCTTATTGTGTGCACAATGGTGCCAGTCATGTCCAAAATCCATCATTCCTGGCTTTTAAGTATATGTAAAAGGGGAAAAGGGGTGAAGGTCTCATTTTTCTGGCGATACCTCCTGCTGGAGATGGGCGAAGATATGAAAAAATAAAAGATTTATGTTGGCGGGTAAAACAATTAGGTGGTGGGGTATTGGTTTCGTGTGGGGAAGCTGTATTCTTCTGGGGAAGGGTCACTGATTCTGAGGGACTGATATCCTCCTGGCAGGAACAATTTGGCAACCTTTTGGTTGGTGAAAGCCTGCATTCATTCCTGAAAGGAATTAGAGAAACACCAAAAGAGACAGGGACCAAAAGTAGGATGAGTCCCAGCACAGTTAGGGGTCCTAGAAGGGCCATAAGCCAGGGTACCCGAGGGTTCAGTGACTGGGGCCACCTCCAAGGTGTGTTTGTGTTTTGTAACCCTTTGCATCAGCAATCAATGCTTGCCTTTAAGTGGTTTTGGTTGTTTTGGATCACCCCAGACTTATTTACACCATAACAGCATTCCCCCCCAAGAAGAGGCAGGTGACATCCTTCTCTGCTGTAAGGAAGTCAAGGGCCTGGCAGTTCTGTAAAGTGACTGTCGTGAGTGAGGTGACCTGTTGCTGGAGGGAGGAGATGCTATCTATACTTAGTTCTTCTGAGAGTTTTTGATAGAATTGGGAGGCAGTAGCAAGGCCTGCTATGCAGTCCCAGTCGCAGAAAGGATCCCTGCCCCAATTAAAAAGGTACAATTAGTGCCCTACGGGAGCAGGGGCACTTCCTGAGAGGGAAGGGCTGAAGTTAGTCCCAGTCCCATCTCTGTCCCTCCATCTGTCTGGACGGTGTCAAGGTTGAGCCAAACGAATATGCAAGAAATCGCGTTAGGGGGCAGGCAACAGGATAACATAGATTTACAAGGGAAATATATTCCATTTTTAGGGCATGGGTGAGGAGGGGGTAAGTGAGTGGTAGCAATTGGGGTTAGTGAGGCAGAGTGTGGACAGGCCCCGCACGATGCTGACAGTCCCCACTGAGGTGAGATTAGAGGAAAGTGAAGAGATGTTTGTGGAAACATTGCGGGCTGCATCGACAGGGAGGGGGGTGACCACAAAAAGTTTCTCATGAAGTGGGAGACAAATGAGTCAAAGGAATTAGAGAAACACCAAAAGAGACAGGGACCAAAAGTAGGATGAGTCCCAGCACAGTTAGGGGTCCTAGAAGGGCCATAAGCCAGGGTACCCGAGGGTTCAGTGACTGGGGCCACCTCCAAGGTGTGTTTGTGTTTTGTAACCCTTTGCATCAGCAATCAATGCTTGCCTTTAAGTGGTTTTGGTTGTTTTGGATCACCCCAGACTTATTTACACCATAACAGCATTCCCCCCCAAGAAGAGGCAGGTGACATCCTTCTCTGCTGTAAGGAAGTCAAGGGCCTGGCAGTTCTGTAAAGTGACTGTCGTGAGTGAGGTGACCTGTTGCTGGAGGGAGGAGATGCTATCTATACTTAGTTCTTCTTAGAGTTTTTGTTAGAATTGAGAGGCAGTAGCAAGGCCCTCTATGCCAGTCCCAGTTGTAGGAAGTGTTCCTGCCCCAATTAAAAAAGATACAATTAGTGCCCTACTGGAGCTGGGGCACTTCCTGAGAGGGAGAGGCTGAAGTTAGTCCCAGTCCCGTCTCCATCCTTCCATCTGTATGGACAGTGATGTGTGTCAGGGATGAGCCAAACGAATATGCAAGAAACCGCATTGGGGGCAGGCAACAGGATAACGTAGTTTTACAAAGGAAATATATTTTGGTTTTAGGTCATGGATGAGGAGGGGATAAGTGAGTGGTAGCATTTGGTGGTGTTAGTAAGGCAGAGTGTGGGCAAGCCCCACATAACACTGACAGTCCTCACTGAGGTGAGATTAGAGGAGAAAGTGAAGAGACATTTGTGGAAACATAGCGGGCTGCATCGATAGGGAGTGGGATGACCACAAAAATTTCTTGTGAAGTGTGAGACAGATGAGTCACTCGGGACCAGTCTGATTAGTTGAAGACTGCATGGTACCTGTGGACCTGGAACCTCCATGTTCCAGGTAAGGGGGAGCATTGAGATAGGAGGAAAAACACAGGACGGATGCGAAGGGAAGTGGTCCTGTAAGAGCGAGAGGATAATCGCTGGGGGAAAGATCATCCTTCTTTGGGGATTGGGGTAAGAGTGGAGTCCTAGAGATTCTCAGTTTTGTAGGTCCTAAAATGAACAAAGTGTGAGTAGATGTTGGGTTGGGGGTTGATTAGAGGGACCCCTCTGGCTTGGTGTTAACACACTTTTGGGTAAAGTCTCNGGAGGGGCATTATGCTAATGTGGAAGCTACACAACCAGGGTGGAGAACTGCAGAAGCAAATTTTTGCAGAAGCAGAAGGGTTTCTGTTTAAGTCAGAGGCTTCTTGTAAAGGGAAGGGGGGAGGGGTTTGGTGCTGGAGTGAAAGACAAGGCTGGCAGCTATTTTGTGCTTATTGTGTGCACAATGGTGCCAGTCATTTCCAAAATCCATCGGCTTATTGTGTGCACAATGGTGCCAGTCATTTCCAAAATCCATCGTTCCTGGCTTTTAAGTATATGTAAAAGGGGAAAAGGGGTGAAGGTCTCATTTTTCTGGCGATACCTCCTGCTGGAGATGGGCGAAGATATGAAAAAATAAAAGATTTATGTTGGCGGGTAAAACAATTAGGTGGTGGGGTATTGGTTTCGTGTGGGGAAGCTGTATTCTTCTGGGGAAGGGTCACTGATTCTGAGGGACTGATATCCTCCTGGCAGGAACAATTTGGCAACCTTTTGGTTGGTGAAAGCCTGCATTCATTCCTGCAAGAAATTAGAGAAACACCAAAAGAGACAGGGACCAAAAGTAGGATGAGTCCCAGCACAGTTAGGGGTCCTAGTAGGGCCATAAGCCAGGGTACCCAAGAGTTCAGTGACTGGGGCCACCTCCAAGGTGTGTTTGTGTTTTGTAACCCTTTGCATCAGAAATCAATGCTTGCCTTTAAGTGGTTTTGGTTGTTTTGGATCACCCCAGACTTATTTACACCATAACAACATTCCCCCCCAAGAAGAAGCAGGTGACTTCCTTCTCTGCTGTAAGGAAGTCAAGGGCCTGGCAGTTCTGTAAAGTGACTGTCGTGAGTGAGGTGACCTGTTGCTGGAGGGCGGAGATGCTATCTATACTTAGTTCTTCTGAGAGTTTTTGTTAGAATTGAGAGGCAGTAGCAAGGCCCTCTATGCCAGTCCCAGTTGTAGGAAGTGTTCCTGCCCCAATTAAAAAAGATACAATTAGTGCCCTACTGGAGCTGGGGCACTTCCTGAGAGGGAGAGGCTGAAGTTAGTCCCAGTCCCGTCTCCATCCTTCCATCTGTCTGGACAGTGATGTGTGTCACGGATGAGCCAAACGAATATGCAAGAAATCACATTGGGGGCAGGCAACAGGATAACATAGTTTTACAAAGGAAATATATTTTGGTTTTAGGTCATGGATGAGGAGGGGATAAGTGAGTGGTAGCATTTGGCGGTGTTGTAAGGCAGAGTGTGGGCAGGCCCCACATAACACTGACAGTCCCCACTGAGGTGAGATTAAAGGAGAAAGTGAAGAGACATTTGTGGAAACGTAGCGGGCTGCATCGATAAGGAGTGGGATGACCACAAAAATTTCTTGTGAAGTGTGAGACAGACGAGTCACTCAGGACCAGTCTGATTAGCTGAAGACTGCATGGTCTCCATGGACTGCATGGACCTGTGGACCCGGAACCTCCATGTTCAGGTAAAGGGGAGCATTGAGATAGGAGGAAAAACACAGGAAGGATGTGAAGGGAAGTGGTCCTGCAAGAGCGAGAGGATAATCGCTGGGGGAAAGATCATCTTTCTTTTGGGATCGGGGTAAGAGTGGAGGTCCTAGAGATTCTCAGTTTTGTAGGTCCTAAAATGGATGAAGTGTGAGTAGATGTTGGATTGGGGGTTGATTAGAGGGACCCCTCTGGCTTGGTGTTAACACACTTTTGGGTAAAGTCTCAGGTGCTAGTTTTACTAAGGATAAGTGATATCAAGGGGCCTTTCCTAGTATTTTCACTGCCATGGGGGTAGTGAGAAGTACTGTATAAGGCCCTTCCCAGCATGGTGAGAGGGGCTTTGGGATTTGGTTCTTAATATTCACTTGCTGTCCCAAGCTCAGTCTAAAGTCTGAAGGGGTGATGAGGAAAGGATGAGGTAATAGAAGGTTGGCCGGTTCCCTAAGAAGATCCCTAATGAGCGACAGTGTAGGGAGATACTGGCCTAAAGGTGATGAGCTGGAAGGGAGAGGTGTGAGAGTGAAGGGCCTACCACACATAAGCTCAAAGGGGCTGAGGCCTGTGGGCTTGCAGGTGGCAGCCTGTAGGCAAGTTAGTGACTGGTGGGTCGGCCAAAATGAGGGATGATTTCTGAGGTTAGAGCATATGTTACTGCTGTAGCATCCTCTGAAGTGCAGGGAAAAGCCTCAACCCAACCTGAAAAGGTATCTACTAAGGTTAGAAGATAGTGTGTCCTTTTGTGGGGAGGCAAGTGAGTAAAGCCAATTTGCCAATCCTGGCCAGGAGTGTATCCTCTGGCCTGGTGGGTGGGAAAGGACTGAACTTGGAGGCCACCTTGACTGGAGCAACGAATACACAAAGGACAGTTTTAAGTGATTTGTTTTAGTAACTTGGCCATGTGGGGGGAGTAATATAAGGGCTGAAGAAGGTGTAGTAGGGTTTGCAGCCTATATGAACTGAATTATGGGAATATAAAAGGATTTGCTCAGCTTTTGTGGTAGGGAGGACATAGCGACCAGAGAGAGTATACCAATTGTCCTTCCTCTGTGCCCCCAACTGTTGGAGGTGTTGTATTTCTTGAGGTGTGTATTGTGGTAAGGGCATAGGGGCCATGAGAAGGACCTGAGCAGGAGAGGAAGAGTGGGAGCCTGGTGACTGAGCAGCCTGTTTTGCAGTTAGATCTGCCAGGTTTTTTTTTTTTCCCCTGGGTAATGGGGTCATTGGAGGTTTGATGTCCTCTGCACCAAAGAGGTCTAAAGCCTCCATGCAATTGCGTTCTAAGGGTTGTGAGTGTTTTGGAATGAGAGTGGCTGGATTTAAGGGAGAGTGGGGTTTAAGGAGAACTGGGGGTTTTCAATGAAGGTTAGGTGAATAAGTTGTAGGCGGGAAAGGAAGAGAATTGACTTGGTCTTATGGCTGAGAAGGTTTTGGCTGTTTGTTGTCCAAAAGTTAGTTTAGAGCTTTCTTGTGTTATAAGTGAGGCTGCCACCAAGGCCTGTAAACAGGGACCCATTCTCGAACTGTGGTGTCAAGCTGTTTAGAGAGGTACGTAACCAGGGAGAAAATATCTCCTGCCTTTTGTCCCAAAACCCCGACTGCCAATCCTTGAGTTTCAGTGACATATAGGATAAAAGGATGAGATAGGTTTGAGAGGGATAGAACTGGGACTGTGAGGAGAGTGGCTCTTAGTCACTGGAAGAGAGAATGAATGGGCTTTTTGGGATCTAAAGGAATAGCAAGATCCCCTTTTGCTGCCTCTTAATGTGGCTTTGCTAGCATGCGAAAGTTGGGGATCCACATGTGGAGATATCTTGCAAGCCCTAGGAAAGAGAGAATTTCACTCATTTTGGTGGGAGTTGGTAATTCAGAAATTAGACTCTTGTGATCCACTATTATTTCTCTGGTGTTGGGGGTGAGGAGGGCTCGCAAGTAGGTGACTGAAGGAGAAGAAATTTGGGCTTTTCTGGGAGACACTTGACATTCCCTGGAGGCCAGGAAATTAAGAAGAGCAACAGTGTAGGCCTTTGAATCATCATAGGAGAGGCTTCAAAGGAGGAGGTCATCCACATATTGCATCAAAGTGCTAGAGGCTAGGGGAAGTTCAGATAAGTCTTGAGCTAAGGCCTGGATGAAGAAGTGGGGGCTATCCTAAAACTCCTGAGGTAGTACTGTCCAGGTTAGTTGTTGGGAACAATGCATGTCAGGATTAGTCCTGTACTAAATGGTATGAGCAGTTAGGATTTATAACTGGAAGGATGGGTGTACTAAAAGGCGAGTGGGTAAGCCATGAGAGAAGAGAAGAAAGGAGTTTGTTTATAAGGGCCTTTAACCATATTAGGTGTTTGTTAGCGATGGGGTATTGTGGGACATTAGGGAACAAAGAGGGGTTCTGCAGCTTAACAAGGATAGATGAATGGTGCATAGCAATGTAGGGAGAAGTGTCTCCTACTACAGGATTAACCTTGTTCAACAGGGAGGGGGGCAGGTCTGGGTGGCCTGTAACAGGAGTATTGTAGCTGGAGTTAAAGTGTTTATGGTAAGAGTAGCTTTGAATTTGAAAACGATGTCCTGTCCCAGTAAGGGGGTTGGGCATTGAGGCATTATTAAAAATTTGTGTGTGAATTGGGTGTGATGTAGTGTGCAGGAAAGGGGTTGAGTGATCTGTGGGTGGTATTCTGATCCCATGACCTCTACTATTGTGATAGAGGATGGGCTGTTGGTCGTGCATATTTAGGAAGGGTAAAGTAAGTGGCCCCTGTATCAATGACAAAAGAGGTCAGCTTACCTGCTACAAGGTGAGTTACCCTGGGCTCATGTGTGATGATCTCTGTGGGGGCCTTGGGCCCTGGGCATCATCAGTCCTCCACCTGGGCAAAGCCAAGAAGCTCTGGTAGGGATGGCTGTGGAACCAAAGGCTGTGGATTGGGGACTGGGACACTCCCTCTTTGGCTAGTGGAACAGTCAACCCCCTAGTGATTTGGCTGTTTGCAGTGAGGATAGGGCCCAGGAGGATGTCTGGGGGTTTATGTCAGGCCTGTACCAAGTGGCCCGGTTGACCACATTTGAAGTAGTTCCCAGGTGGCTTTCTTTTTGAGGCAGTCAGCTTGGGAGTATGTGAGCCATGGATGGCATTAGTCAGGAGCTGGTATTTGGCCTGATCTCTTTTAAAATGGTCCTTTTTCTCCTCTTCCTTCTTATTGTTAAAAACCTTGAAAGCTGTGCTGAGGAGGTAGTGTAAAAGAGCAATGCCAGCAGGGGAGTTTGGATCTATATGTGCATATTTATGTAGGGCCTCAGAGAGGTGGGTTAGGAACTCACTGGGATTTTTGGTGGATCTCTATGTGATCTCTCTAAGCTTGTATAATTGACTGACTCATGAGTAGCCTTTTGGAGGCCATGAAGTAGGTGTATGATCATATCATCCTGGAGATCCCAATCCCTGTGGCCGGCCTGGTTGTCCCAATTTGGGTCCATGCAAGGAACAGCAATGGCTCTCACAGGCCACCTATTATTTTGAGCATGTACCTCATCTGCCTGTTGGGCTGCTATCCAGATCTGCTCCCTGTCTTCAGGGGACAGATATGTGTCTGGATCTGTGGAGTTTACATAAAGCAAATGTACTTCACAGGGCCTGTTTTTCCAAAGCCTTTCAGTTTCAAATGTTAACCTTGCAAAGGACGGGAAATTTTCTCCAGGCTATAGTCTCTGTTGAAAGATGAAGAATTGTAACACAGCAA
>NW_007738229.1:21449-23893 GCF_000696425.1 Galeopterus variegatus | reverse complement strand
CAAGAGGTTGTACAGGAGACAGCCCAGAGGCGTACAGCCTGGAATATAGTAGAAAATGAGATGTTTAGGTTTAATGTCTCCCTAGAGGCCAAGTAATTGGCCAGGAGATGGCTCAGAGGCATAGAGTATGGAGGTGTGGATCCTGAGGATCCTGTGTAGAGGGTGAGAAAGGGAATGGACAGTTGGGTAGGAGAAGAATTCCAACAAAGAGCATTCTCTTTGGTGTCCACCTTCTTTTTGAAAGAAAAGCCATGACCAGCTAATGAAGCATCCTCCAATAGCTGGGGGGCACGAGAAATGTTCCCTCAGCCAGGCACCTGGGCTTCATAGAGACCAGAGTAGTAGAGAGTAGTCAGGGGAACTTGTAGAGGCAAGACAGACCCACTGACTCACCCTGAATTAAGGCTGATGTTGGATGCATTGATCTGAAACGGCAAAAGGGAGAGGGTCCCGAATGTACCTAGTTTGGCAGGTCCAGGAAGGGTGGCCAATGGCCAATCAACCCAAGAGAGTAGATTGTCTGATGGTCCGGCCAAAACCCTTCCCATAATTACCATAATGAAAGAAAGTGAGCTGAGACACTGGGTACCCTTCAAGGTTTATTAAAGGAAAATAATCTGCTGGGTTGCACTCAAAGTACAGAACAACCCGGGGCTGTCCTCAATATGGGGGACAGTACCAGGTGTGGGGGTGTTAGAGCTTATATAAGGTGCCAAGGGCTGGCTGATATAATCAAGGGGGGGCATCATGCTAATGTGGAAGCTATGCAACCAGGATGGAGAATTGCACCCTTGCAGAAGCAAAAGGGTTTCTGTTTAAGTCATGAGGCTTCTTGTAAAGGGAAGGGGGGCGGGGTTTGGTGCTGGAGTGGAAGACAAGGCCGGTGGCAATTTTGTGCTTATTGTTTGCACAATGGCGCTGGTCACGTCCAAAATCCATCAATACTATGTAACAACCAATGAAAAATCTGATGTATTGATTAGAGGGCTGTCCCTTTTCTTTTTATTCTCCCCTTTTCTGTAATTATAAAAATACTGAAATCCCACCTGCAAATCAGACCACTTCACAAGGCAACTTGAAGGTGTTTTCTTGGGCTGCAGTTACTCACATTGGCTCAAATACACTCTCTGATAGTTTATCAGTGCTTCAGTTCCTTTTTTCCAGATCAAGATTACGCTGTTAATTATCAGCTCATTAACATTCACATGCTTACTCAAGTCCTTGATCAGGTCAGTACTTCTTTTATTATAATTCTCCCACATATTAATGGCCTTTCAACGTGATCTCATTTATCTATCCTTTACAAACCACTTTGTTTATGAAAAGATAAAAAATAGTTCTTGTAAAAGCAAAAATTACACTGGAGGAATTTGATCAGGCATGGAAAACTCTATTCAAAACTATTATAATATATGAGAGAAGCAAGAACTAAGTCTGAGACAAAGTGCCAGAGTCTTGAGAGCTNTCTTGAAAATTGCATTATGAAATGTCACTTTGCTTGTTTTGCTGAATGTTACCAGCTTCTACCATTAAGCTTGTTAAACTATACTTAGCAAAAACCCCACCTGTGTTCTCTTCCTGTAATTTCCTGGTCTGGAGAATAACTGTGGAAAAAGAACCCCAATTCATGGTTAATTTCCCAAACGGAAGGAATGCCTTGCTCTTGAGGGTTCAGGAGATTAACCCCTTTCATGGCTTCTCACTGCTCAAAAGAGATGGGCTTTGAGTAATCTTTGGTGGTTCCATCACCCACAGGAAAAGGGCATGATAAATCCATGGGAGGCAAAGCAATATGGGTCAGACTGGATGGATCCCAGTCATTTTTAGAGCTGGGAAAGATCCAACAGAGAAAAGGGGACATGAACTCGGACAATCCTCTGTCCCAGCCACTTCACAGAGTGGGGTATAAAGGAGCCAGGGCTGAGGATGAAGAGAGGGAAAAGGTTGAGGGGCTGGTGAAGGATTTGGAGCATAAGGAGGTAGTTGAGGTGGCCTGTATGGGGAGCAGAGTAGGCTGATGGATTAAAAGATTAATCTGAGTCCAGAACAAGAGGTTGGGCATGACCTAGGAGAATTTGAGATGTAGGACAGTTTTGACAGAGAGAAGAATGCATTTAGAAATAGAAGAGGGCTTGAGCATAAAGGAATCTCTCCAGCTTTTGCCATTTCAGTGAGTCTCTAAATCACGAGTGCCATCTTGTGGCTACTGGGATCCATTGTAATGAGGCATTTGAGTTTTAATGTTTCCCTGGAGGCCAAGAGGTTGTACAGGAGACAGCCCAGAGGCGTACAGCCTGGAATATAGTAGAAAATGAGATGTTTAGGTTTAATGTCTCCCTAGAGGCCAAGTAATTGGCCAGGAGATGGCTCAGAGGCATAGAGCATGGAGGTGTGGATCCTGAGGATCCTGTGTAGAGGGTGAGAAAGGGAATGGACAGTTGGGT
>NW_007738229.1:9496-20138 GCF_000696425.1 Galeopterus variegatus | reverse complement strand
ACCACTTTGTTTATGAAAAGATAAAAAATAGTTCTTGTAAAAGCAAAAATTACACTGGAGGAATTTGATCAGGCATGGAAAACTCTATTCAAAACTGTTATAATATATGAGAGAAGCAAGAACTAAGTCTGAGACAAAGTGCCAGAGTCTTGAGAGCTGGATGGGAGGGATCTTAACCCACCAGTATTTACTAATTGGCCTTACCCAAAGGAAAAGTAAACTTTCTCGTAATTCATGACAAGAGGTAGTTTTACTACTTGGAGAAAGGTACCCACCCAAATTGGGCTCCTGTACTCTCACAGAAAAGAGGAGATAGGGGCAGTATCTTCCTTGATGACTACATTTCAAATGGATGGCTACCGGGTACTTGAGAAAGATAATCTGGGTTGTAAAGCTAACAAAAAGTTCTTGAAAAGATTTACATCTTAAAGGAGCAGAGAAACAATTTATACTTACAAGCATTCAATGTAGATGTTCCAAGGTCAGGAGACAGGAAGAAACTTTTTCTGAGATTTTTCAAGCTAAGGGAAATGTTTATGCAGTCTTCAACCCATTCTTTCCAGTGCAAAGGATTTATGAAGTCCTCCTATGAAAGTTTTCATGCACCTCAAACACAAGTGTATATTAAAATTTCGATTTCAATGTCTAATAGATTTATTAGGCTTACTATGTCCAAAACCAAATCCCTTTCAAAATGCCAGGGATTCTCATCTGCCCACTGCCATTCCCCCGGCCCCCAAACATATACCTGCTGGATGTATCCTTAGTGTCTGATAAAGTTTTAACACCTGGAAAGTACTCAGAATTATTTGTTGAATAAAATAATTATTGGGGGTTGGGGTAGATACTTTAGAAACAATCCCAGGAGAGAAAGAAAATAATGTACCTATACCTCTCTTTGGTCTCTATCTTCTATCCTTTCATCCTTTCATAGGAGTTGAAACACAGATCATGAATTGATAGGAGATCTAGATTTTCATGTCTGTATGGAGTCCACAGTATTGGTCTTAAAATTTGAGAAAGATACAGTTTTTTCAATCAGCATTGACACTATGTAAATGTTCCTCAAGGCTATACCACATCTGATCCAAATTTATATTCAGTAAATTACTTTTTGTTTTTTTAGAATTATCACAAAGCTGTAATATAGGTCGGTTACTATTCTTAAACCAGACAGTCTCAATGCCTTAGTCATCTTCAGAATTCTGCATACTAAGGGAAAGGAAAAAAATTGTTAAACCTTAAGAAATACAAAAAAAATCCTTTTATACCAATTCCTCAGGGCAGGGATTGCTTCCATTTCTATATTTACATAACTAAAAAAGAGATTTTCTTTTCTTTTGGAAACAAGAAAATTTTCAAGATGACTTGGCATTTATATCTCAAGGAACAAAAGAGGTTCGCACAATTTTTTCCGAAGTCCAAAGCAAGAGAGACTCAATTACACCCTAAACTTTTAATGATTGGCCTATATTTATTCCAAATACCTAAAATCTTGTCTTATAAAATGATCCTTTGGTGTATATATTTTTCTGTTCCCTTTGCCCTTTGGGATTGAATTCATTAGTTCATTCACAGTCTGTTAAGACTATTTCTGTTTGTCTGACTATCACTGATGATCTTGGTCATACCCCAGATGTCATCATTTTAATAAGAACAATATAGAGCCGGATGTTGAAGTATCCAAAGCAACTATATTGGACATCAGTTGTTTTTATCAGCCCAGCATATATTCTCCATACTTTCGGCAAAGCAGAATCTCTTTTGAATTAGGAAACTAATTCCCCCTACACTGTGACCTAGGAACAATTATTAGCTGTCAGGCTAACAGCACCTCTACCCTTCAGTCCAGGGACTAGTTGTGGGCAAATGTGACCCAAAGAAGCTAATCAGAATTTCTCTTGCATATTTATATCTTGCTAGAATAAAACATTTACAGAAGTCAGTAACAGTCAGTTTGCAGGCTGCATGTTGTCTAAATAAAACTCTCTACTGTACACAATTTCCTGATTGAGATCTTTCTTTCTCCTTTTCTCCCTGTCTTGCTTAGTGCCTGGACTATATTTTCCTTAGAATTTGCAAGGTTCTAACTATTGTATATTAAACTGTTGCCCCCAATTTTTGATATCTTTCTTCATCTACACACTTGCCAATGACTCATCTTGGCAGAAAGTACTTCCTCTTGTCTCAACCTTGGTCTCGGTCCATATAAATTACTTTGACCAAATGAGAGCCCTTCTGAGCTTTGAAAATATATATACATACATATACAAAGGGAACTAGTGAATAATAATAAGTGAATTTTGTTTTAAGTAAGTACATTTTGGTGTGGTTTGTTACATGGTAATATCAGAATCACGTGCTTAGTTTCCTTCACATAAATTTTCTTTCACTCCCTCAAAAAATACAGGTTTTGTTTCAGTTACTAGCACCCATAGAACACTAATATTCCTTTGGTAATTAGTAAAAACATTATGTTATTTTTCATCATAATAAGATAAAAAATGTCTGGGAAGTTCTGAGTAGGGCTAAATATTTCTAGATTATAACACTACCCCTTAGAAAACTTGATCTTGGTTCTTGAACATTCAATATTTTCAGTAAATTTTCCAAGAGTCCACTCTGTTTCTTGCATCAATGGTTATCTATCTTAATCTGGAAATTAACTGATTATTACAGATACCAATTCTTAGGAATAAAAACCCCATTTCCATCACAGCAAAATCTATAATCACTGATTAAAAGAAACAGTTGCATAGTTATTTGGTGAGCCTAAACTTCTCCAGAGTCACTGTTCAGGAAATCACCAAGCTCTCTAACGGATAGTATGCACTGATGTGAGTTGTTCAGAAATAGATTCTGCTGAGAATGGGCCCTATTTGTTCAGAATCAGGAGTTTACTGATCTTCCATGCTTTTCTTTTTCTGTTTTCTTTAGCATCACTTGCCCTATTACAATCCCCTTTATTCTAAGGGTAAATAAGCCCTAGAATATAGTGAGACTTCAGTGCCATTTGCTCAAACAAGTGATCAGGAGCAATGAAGGGGATATTCAATCACTACAAGTTATGACTGCCAGCAGCCTGACCCCAAGAGACTTTATCTGTTAAAGAGAATATGATGATCCCAGCATTTTTCCTCAACCTACTTTTACAGGCTACTGCTAAGGGAAATTTGCCAAACAGGGCAATTGAATTTAAAGCAATGGTACTAGATTGGCAGAAGAAAAAGCAACAATTTAAGACTAGTTTGGCTATGTAACAGGAGAGTTAAAAGCGTAAACTACAGAACTGTGTTCCTTGGGTGTGAATCTCAGTCTGTCACTGTTAGCTTTATGAGTTTGGGATATTTGTCTACTTTCTCTAATTATCTGGCTTATAAATGGGATAAAAATAATATATAACACATAAGATTGTTGTAAAGATTAAATAAGTGATATCTATAGGGTGCTTAAATGGCTCATGGCTCATGATAAATGCATTGTAACTTTTAACCACCATTGTTATGACTATTGTTATTATTAAATACCTAGAGATGACAAAGAGCACAATTTTAAGTTGTTTAAAATCCTTTTTGCTAAAAATAAAAAAAAAGTAAAGGAGGAGGATAAACCTAAAACTTTCTGTTAATTGTGTGCCCAGCACAGTGATAGGAATTTCATATGAACTAAAACTTTATGGAGAAAAAACAAGTAGGTTGATCCCCCCACCGATTTAAGCCTAGTTGTGGCCTCTAATACAGCATCCTCTAGCTCCTGAGCATTTTAAATGTGTCTAGTGGAACTTAGCTATTGGCTTTTTTTTATTTTATCTAACGTTAACTAATTTAAATTGAAAGTTAAAATTTGAATCCATTTGTTTGGGAAAAATTATGTATGTTTGAAAAGAAGCCTGATATTTTTTTATCCATAACTTTCATGAAATTTGAATACAGATCAAAATTTCTGATAAAATTTAGTGTCCAGGTTGATTGTGCTGTAAGAGTAAAACTCATGCTGGTATTTGAAGACAGTACAAAAAATGTAAAGTATTTTGTGAATAGTTTTATTATATTGATTACATTTTGAAACAAAAATATTTGGAATAAACTCGGTTAAATAAAATGTACAATTAAAATTAATTCAAGTTTATTTTTTTTAATGTGGTTACTTTGAAATGTAAATTGCATTCTATTTCTGTTGGTCATTGATAGTGCATGACTTCAGCTGGGTCCTTAGTACTTTTCAGACAGCTGTCAGTTTTCCAGCCTTAATCACTCTCCACCATTTCATGGCAGCTACTTCAAATCTTCCTTGCTCTTCTCAAATTTCTGATGCTGTCACCCAGCACAATCTCCTCTAATCATCTTATCTACATCTCCTCACATAATGAAAGGTGTCATAGACACTCAGACCTGCACTGGACTCACCCTTTCAAAAGTCCACTTCTTGGCCATGGCCAGGCCCAAACTTTTCCCATTTGGTTACAGATCAAGTGATCTTCTCAAATATCTCTTCTTTCTCCAATACTTTCAGTTCCTCCTTATTTAGCAGCTTATTACATTTATTATTAGGATTTCAGAAATACAGGCCATCCTCAATCTTGATTTCCCCACCTATCTATCTAGATCTCTCCTTCTTTTACAGTCACAAAGCTTCAGACAACTGGACACACTCCCTTATCAATTATTCTCTTTAGTTGGTGACAAGCTGAACTTGGTCTTTTGACATTATAAAATATCTACTTGCCAAATATTTCCATGGATATTTCTCATTTCTTAACTTCTTAGAAAAAGTTGAGATTTTTGACTACGTGTTCTTCTTGGCTTCTGAAATATCAGACTTTTCCAATTTGCCTCTGATTTTTATCACTGTGAATTTTCACATAAGTGTTGCTGTTCCTCAAAGTTTTGGCCTGGTTTCTTTTCAATTTTTTTAATTGATAAGTAAAAATTATATATATCTGTAGTGTACAACATGATATTTTGATATATGAGGGTACTTCAAATAGTTAATATAAATCTTTCGGTGAACTTTTTGAAGTACCTTCTTACGTATAATATATATGGAATGGCAAAATCAAGCTATTTAACATGTGCATTACCCCACATACTTATCACTGGTTTGTTAATTTTATACCCTCTTTCCAGCTAACAGCATTCACTCCGATGGTTATAGTTAGAATCTATACACTGTTGATACCGGAATAAATATCATCAGCTTGGGTCACAATCCTGTTCTTGAGTTCCATGCGTATAAGTTATCTCTTTTATTTCTCCAGCAGCTCATCAAAGATACTGTGGCAGGAAGAATAATATCCTCCTAAAATGGTTAAGCTCTGATCCCTGGAACCTGTAAATATGTTATCTTTAAAGGCAAAAGGGACTTTGCAGATATGATTAAGATTTTGGACTTTGAGATGGGGCTCTTCTGTTATCCAGGTGGACCTAATCTTATCAAATGAGTCCTTCACAGCAAGGAATATTTTTCAGCTGTGGCCAGAAAGAGCTAGGGTAATGAAAGTCCGGTTGGAGAAATGCTACATTGCTGGATTTGTAAATGGAGGAAGGGGGCCACCTCTAATACAGCATCCTCTAGCTCCTGAGCATTTTAAATGTGTCTAGTGGAACTTAGCTATTGGCTTTTTTTTATTTTATCTAACGTTAACTAATTTAAATTGAAAGTTAAAATTTGAATCCATTTGTTTGGGAAAAATTATGTATGTTTGAAAAGAAGCCTGATATTTTTTTATCCATAACTTTCATGAAATTTGAATACAGATCAAAATTTCTGATAAAATTTAGTGTCCAGGTTGATTGTGCTGTAAGAGTAAAACTCATGCTGGTATTTGAAGACAGTACAAAAAATGTAAAGTATTTTGTGAATAGTTTTATTATATTGATTACATTTTGAAACAAAAATATTTGGAATAAACTCGGTTAAATAAAATGTACAATTAAAATTAATTCAAGTTTATTTTTTTTAATGTGGTTACTTTGAAATGTAAATTGCATTCTATTTCTGTTGGTCATTGATAGTGCATGACTTCAGCTGGGTCCTTAGTACTTTTCAGACAGCTGTCAGTTTTCCAGCCTTAATCACTCTCCACCATTTCATGGCAGCTACTTCAAATCTTCCTTGCTCTTCTCAAATTTCTGATGCTGTCACCCAGCACAATCTCCTCTAATCATCTTATCTACATCTCCTCACATAATGAAAGGTGTCATAGACACTCAGACCTGCACTGGACTCACCCTTTCAAAAGTCCACTTCTTGGCCATGGCCAGGCCCAAACTTTTCCCATTTGGTTACAGATCAAGTGATCTTCTCAAATATCTCTTCTTTCTCCAATACTTTCAGTTCCTCCTTATTTAGCAGCTTATTACATTTATTATTAGGATTTCAGAAATACAGGCCATCCTCAATCTTGATTTCCCCACCTATCTATCTAGATCTCTCCTTCTTTTACAGTCACAAAGCTTCAGACAACTGGACACACTCCCTTATCAATTATTCTCTTTAGTTGGTGACAAGCTGAACTTGGTCTTTTGACATTATAAAATATCTACTTGCCAAATATTTCCATGGATATTTCTCATTTCTTAACTTCTTAGAAAAAGTTGAGATTTTTGACTACGTGTTCTTCTTGGCTTCTGAAATATCAGACTTTTCCAATTTGCCTCTGATTTTTATCACTGTGAATTTTCACATAAGTGTTGCTGTTCCTCAAAGTTTTGGCCTGGTTTCTTTTCAATTTTTTTAATTGATAAGTAAAAATTATATATATCTGTAGTGTACAACATGATATTTTGATATATGAGGGTACTTCAAATAGTTAATATAAATCTTTCGGTGAACTTTTTGAAGTACCTTCTTACGTATAATATATATGGAATGGCAAAATCAAGCTATTTAACATGTGCATTACCCCACATACTTATCACTGGTTTGTTAATTTTATACCCTCTTTCCAGCTAACAGCATTCACTCCGATGGTTATAGTTAGAATCTATACACTGTTGATACCGGAATAAATATCATCAGCTTGGGTCACAATCCTGTTCTTGAGTTCCATGCGTATAAGTTATCTCTTTTATTTCTCCAGCAGCTCATCAAAGATACTGTGGCAGGAAGAATAATATCCTCCTAAAATGGTTAAGCTCTGATCCCTGGAACCTGTAAATATGTTATCTTTAAAGGCAAAAGGGACTTTGCAGATATGATTAAGATTTTGGACTTTGAGATGGGGCTCTTCTGTTATCCAGGTGGACCTAATCTTATCAAATGAGTCCTTCACAGCAAGGAATATTTTTCAGCTGTGGCCAGAAAGAGCTAGGGTAATGAAAGTCCGGTTGGAGAAATGCTACATTGCTGGATTTGTAAATGGAGGAAGGGGGCCACCTCTAATACAGCATCCTCTAGCTCCTGAGCATTTTAAATGTGTCTAGTGGAACTTAGCTATTGGCTTTTTTTTATTTTATCTAACGTTAATTGGAACTAAAGGAGTCTGAGAAATGGAAAGATGAGTGTTCTGTGGGCATCAGAAACATATTACTGTTGGTATAAAAGTTTCACTGAGCATTGAAGTATTGGAAATACTTAGATTCTTCAAGAGAAGTGAATAAGGGAGAAACATGAAAATAAAGCTATACTGAAAATACTGCATTTTTCAGTTTAAGTAAAGGATGGGTTGCCATAAATAACACAGTAATAGTTTTAAGCCTTGAAAGACGTGTTAGGGTTATGTTGGGATGGTTCTTGCATATCCAATTTTTTTTAAGAAGGAAATACTCTGTGATGAAAACTCATGGTCCAGGAAACACATAATATTCATTATTTGACATACCACATAAGCTTTGAGCTCGCATGCCTAATGAAGATTCGAAAGTGCAGTAATGGATTTCAGAATGTTGTTGAAGCTCTGGACTCACATTTAGTCCATATTTATTATGCATAATAAATAAAATTAATAAAAAAAATTAAAAGAGAAATGATTTTCAGGAATGCCCACATTAAGAGAGGCTGGAAGTATGATAAAAATAAACTGCAGTCAGATACAGAGAAGTAGAGGCAATTCAAGTAGGAAGAAACTTAGAAAATGCACGGATGAATATCATGGAATATAATAAGTAACAACATTTCAAGAGACAATATAAAATTCAGTTTATGAAATGCTGCACAGAATTGCACATCTTGTAGAGAACGAGATTTGAATAATACCATGGGATTTTAAAAATAATAGATTACTGATTATTTTTGAGAAAACTGTTGAGGAATAAGTTTTGTATCGATTGACCTATATTTGAGCACTTATATATCATAGGTGAATATTATATAGAGAGCACTTATATACCATAGGTGAATATTATATAGATTAAAAATAAGTGATGAAATATTTATTTTAATTCCAAATACAAGAAGAACTCTCTTACCTGCCTTCTACTTTATCTACTTAGTACAATAACAGAAGCTTTTTTTTCTCTCTCTAAAACATTCTGGCTACCCATGACCCATTGAGGCTTCTTACTGTGTTGTCATGAACTTTTCCTTTCATCCACAGCTGCTTATCAAAGTTCAGTTGTTTGTTCACAAGATCGTATGTGCCATGAGACCTCATTATAACTAACTTACATTTTACTTAACAATATGTATACTGACAAAATGAGAATGGAAAAGGAAAAGGGTTTATCTCAATTAAAGCCAAATTGAACATAAGAAAAAGCAAACAAATTGAGTTGCTAAAAATGCTATCACTTGATACCTGCTTGAGACCACTGCATCAGTAAAAAAATATATAAAAGTTAGCAGTTATATTGCTTTACAAATGCCTTTAAGTTCTTTCTCCTTAAAAAAAAAAGATGTAGAAATCATGAAAATTGCATTAGACCTGTGGCTAATATAGGGGAAAAGTTGTAAAGCAGTCATTGGATTCATAAAAAGTTTAATAAATCAATATACATTTGAAGATAAATACAATGTTTAAGGTAAAATGGCACTGGTATTAAAGTGTGTGTGTGTGTGTGTGTGTGTGTGTGTGTGTTCTTTCAATTTTGTTCTAATTGGGCTGGTAGTGGATATACAAGAATTCTGGATAAATCTCATAATGTCACATGCCATGGGTTAACAAATAGATTTTATTTGTAAATGGAAAGTTCAGAGGACCAATATCACAAAATATATACATATATATTCTGGATCCTCATCAGTTCTCCTGATCTTCCCCATGGCTTTGCAATCTAATTGTATTTTTTTATAACTTTACCAAATCAAGTAAGCATCACATTGAGCATGCCACAAGCATATTTAAATTGAAAATCTTATGACTCACTTCTTGCCATTTGAGCAAAAGACTCTTGTGATGGGGCACATTTGTAATTGTGCTCTGCCATTGCTGAATGCATCAGTATAATCAGACAAATGAACTATTTACATACATGTCCTGTGGTAGTTCAATTCACAGTTGGATATTTATCTGATGTGTCAATGAATAAAGTTTTTGCTTTAAATCCTATTTGCTTAATTCCGTCATCAAAGACAAACAGGCCCATGTACCTTACTTACTAACAGCTTCACTTACATCCTATGAAATGAAAGTAAACAGTTCAACAAATCCATCAACCTAAAACTTTCCATTTGTGATGGAAAATTGTGAAAAACATTACAAATGCCTTCTTCGCAAAGTAAGTATTAACAAGCAAAAACATTACAAATGCCTTTTTCGCAAAGTAAGTATTAACAAGGGTGCAGTCCCTGGAAGCCTTCAGGAGATTTAAATAAAAGAGATAATATTGTTTCAAAGCAAGAGTTGAGAGATATTTACTACCAGTACCAGTGAGGATAAAATAACCCTTTAATGAAAACAAATATAATTATTTTTAAATTACCTTAAGTGTACACTGCCAGTATATTCCTAAATTTTGTTCTGACAGTACTGTGGGTGTCTCAGCAAATAAAACTTTTCCCCTCATTATGTAATTTGTTTTGACATGGCAGGCACAGTGAGCATATAACTTCCCCAGAATGCTGATCATTCTTTTCACCATCCAAACATCCTGTCTTTCTTCTTCATGTCAGTGTCGTTTCCACTTTTCAATATTGTTCTTTCTGTCAGCATTTCTCTAAGAAGCTAAAGACATCATCTCTACCTAGTCAAATAACTCCGACTCTCTAAAGATTTGAAAAATCTATTATTGTTTTGCAAATTTATAGTCATCTTGGTTTAAAAAAAATTCACTAGGATCATTCTTTAAAAAAATCCATAAGATAATTTTTAATGTATTTCTATGCAAATGCTATGACTATATTTTACAAACATCTTGAAGGAAAGAAGATATGGAATAAAATTAAAACAACAGGAAGTAAAAAGAATTCTAGTCTACCTGCTCTTTGTCTTAACCCTAAATTCCGTCACTCTTTGACTGGAGATTTTTATTTTCTCTGTTGTCAGATCTTTAAATAAAGCAGATTAGGATATATATAAATAATCATTTACTGATGTTTTAATTCGTGTGTGTGCATAAAATGTAATGTGTAATTCACTAAAATGTCTGGTATGTTATATATAATTATATTGCATAGCTACTTAGATTCTGAATATGCAATTATTATAGTTTACAAAAAAAAATCTATTAGGCTATAAACACAGAAAAATAAAGATACAGATAAA